>NW_027466961.1:57500-72500 GCF_046128005.1 Genypterus blacodes
CGTCTTTAGAAGTGGCAGCACAAGAAGCTATGGCATCAGCAAAGGCTTCAACAGCTGCGAAAGAAGCGGCAACAGCAGCAAAACAAGTAGCTGAGAAGGCGGCATCAGGAACAACATCAGAGAGGGCAGCGGCCATTACTCAGTCTACTGCAGACGCAGCCAAAGTAACAGCAACTGCAGCAGCAGCATTACAAGAAGTAATGCAAGCAGCATTATCATCTCAAGCAAAAGAATCAACATTGATGCAATTATTGATGGTGGCGGCAGACACAACCGCAACAACAATGGCAGCCAAAGCAAAAGAAGCAGCAGAGGCAACAGCGGATGCTGTGACGGCAACATCGCAGGAAACAGCAGCTGCCAGGACAACTGAAGCAAAAGAGAAAATTGCATCACTAATAGAAATGGCAAGATCAGCAGCTTCTATCGCAAAATCAGCTGCAACAGTTGCTGTGGTTGGTGACGCAACGCCACACGGGCCGATTTCAGCTCTCCTCTCCAGTGGGACACAAGCATCACCAGTAACACGATCAACAGCTAAAGAAGCAGTAACAGCAGCCACGGCGGCAACAGCTGCAGCAACGGCAATAGCAGCTTCTGCAGCAGCAGCAGCCACAGCAGCAGTAAATGGAGCTGCATCTGCGGAAGTGGCGGAGGCGATCAAAGCAGCGAAGGTGGCAGCAGCAGCTGCCTCATTAGCACAAGCAGACGCAGCACCATTAGCAGTTGTTGCAGAGACAGCCAGACAAGCAGCATCAGCGGCACTGGCAGTAGCTGAGATGGCCAGGAATCTAGTCAGATTGGCACCAGCATCAACAGCAGCATCAACAGTAGCAGCATCAGAGCTAGTAGTGGCAGCACTAGATGCAGCAAAAGCAGCAGAAAAGGCAGCTGTAGCTGCTAAAGAGTCTCAATTAGGAACACCAGAATCATTGAGAGCAGTGGAGGAAGCAGCAAAAACAGTGGCAGACACCTCAGAAGCAACCTTCCAAACAGCTGTATCTCTGAGCAACGGGCCCAGAGCAGCAGGACTCTCTGCAGGAGTGCAAGGGAAACTAGCAACAACAAAAACTGTTGCACACATGGCAAAAGCAACAGCAATCACAGCAGGCACTGCAGCACAATCTGCAGGAAAGGTTGCAACATCAAGCAATGCAGCATCTATGTTAGAAGTAGCCGAGTCCACAGCAACAGCAGCAGCAAGAGCTGCAGAAGGAACAGCTGCAGCAGCTGAAGCAATAGTGCTAAATTCAGCTTCAGGGATTGTATCAGCTCCAATTCCATCTGCTACAACAACAACAGCTCCACCGCAAGCCTCTGCCGCAGCTAAAGCAAGCGTTGGTATCTCTGTAGCAGCAGCGTCAGGGGCAGCGTCAACAGTAGCGGCAGCACTCAAAGCGAAGGCCACACTAAGCGGACTACCAGTTCCTGCAGCTGTAGAAAATATAAGTCAAAAAGCAAAATTAGCTGCAATAGCTGCCACAATGGTGACGACAGACGAGATCTCACTCAAAGAGGCAGCTAGAGCAGGATACGATGCTGCAGAGGCTGCAGATGTAGCGGCACAACCACAAGTAACAGGAAGGGGATTGAATTTAAAGATGGTACAGGTGCAAACAGCAATATCACAGGCAGCAACCGCAGCAAAAGAAGCAGCAAACACAGCACAGATGGAAGCATCCAACGGAGAAGGCACAATTGCAGCTGCTATAATTGCTGCAGATCAGGTTTCCAGTGCATCAAGGGGGGTAGCACAAGCACTAAAAAATGTTAAGGATGAATTCGCCGCAACCTCTGTAGAACATTTTGCTTTGACAGACGCAGAGGCTGTGGCAGAAATGGCAGAAGCAGCAGCAACAGCAGGAGCAATGGCAGGAAAAACAGCAGCAGCAACAATTGAACAAGCAGCACAGACACCAGAGGATGCAGCAAAAATGACCAAAATCATGATGAAAACTGTTCAAGCAGCAGCAATGGCTGCTAAAGCCTCAGCAAAAACAGCACAGGCAATGATGCTGCAGCCGACAGGGACAGGGACAGGGACAGGGACAGGGACAGGGACAGGGACGGGCACAGGCACAGGCACAGACACAGGCACAGGGGGGACAGGCACAGGCACAGGGGGGACAGGCACAGGCACAGGGACAGGCACAGGCACAGGCACAGACACAGGCACAGGCACAGGCACAGGCACAGGGACAGGCACAGGCACAGGCACAGGCACAGGCACAGGGACAGGCACAGGCACAGGGACAGGGGGGACAGGCACAGGGACAGGGGGGACAGGGACGGATTCAGCAGGAGGATCAGGTTCAGCAGCAGGATCAGGTATAAGTTCAGGTTTAGCAACAGGCACAGGAACAGTAAATACACAATCATCATCTGGCACAGCTGCAGCTGCAGTCAGCAGCAAACTGAGCCTCATGTGTGTTGCCGTGGCAGCAGTGCTGCTTCTTTAAGGTTCTTCATGGTGAAGAGAAGGATCCAAACATAATCATTAATCAATAACAGCAGCAAACGTGTTGACATGTAATCAAATTATAACAATGTAACTTATTCTCCTATTTATTGCTTGTGTGTGTGAGTTAGGTTGAACATTGAAAGTAACTGAAGTCTGTTATTGTAGACTCAGTAAAGTCAGTCTGTCTGTGTGTGTGTGTGAGTGTGTGTTTAGATTGTTGATATTATCCATGTTTAAATTGTGTCTGGGGTTCATGTATGAATCTCTAATAAATCAGGATCACTGCACTTCTCTCTGCTTCTTCTTCTGTTGGACTTTTAGATTTGACTTATGTTACAGATTTAAGATCCATTTCTCTTTTTGAATGAACTGACTTGACCTTGATTGACCTCAGCAACATCTTCCCCCAAATATCCTACAAAATAAAAGTCTTGCTCATCAGGAGGCTGCAGAGTCACAGTGATATCATGAGATCTGCTTCACCTTCACTCAGCTTCATGTTCACCTGAAACACTCGGCACATCACCATGGAAACAGGATGCATCATTATCAACCAACCAATCAAAGCTGCTGATCTATTCGATCTGACCAGTTTAATTTTGGCAACAGTGTGTGTGTGTGTGTGTGTGTGTGTGTGTGTGTGTGTGCGTGTGTGTGTGTGTGTGTGTGTGTGTGTGTGTGTGAATCATATGGATCCCAATTGGTAAAATGAGCAGATGGAGGGAAAGTGAAATAACAAATGAAATGAATTTAAACAATAAATGTGTAGCATGTAGCATGTAGCATGTAGCAGTGAAGATCAGAAGCACCATCAGTGTTTCCCAGCAGACACACACTCACACACAAACTCACAGCCGGTACACATACTCATGTACTGGATTTGTTATTTGTCCTCTGTTGACGATCATCACACCTCCTCCAAGAATGTCAGCAAATGCAAATTAGCTACAGGATCATGTTGTTATGTTGTCTACAAAGGCACAAAGGGTGGTGTGGATCTAAGAAGCACATTCCAAATGTAATTATATTTGGAATGAGCTGCAGGGAACAAACACTCCCTGGAGCCATTTCACTCGCCTACGCTGCTGTAGCTAATTATTAAGCACAATTAGCTACGTACTAATTCAACTACTTCAGTAACCTGGCAGATGAGCATCTGTGTTCAAAACAATGTCACTTGCTATTTTGCCAACATGTAGCTGAGTAGCTTGACAGAGGGCAAAGTTCTTGCATATTGGCAGTCTTGGTTTTGTGGGGCTTGCAGGTGTCACCACAGTGGCTTGTGGGTTAGAAACTAGACTAGCTTACTGGAGTAGCTTGGCTACAGCTGAACCACTTTAAATCATGAGTAGCTTGTAGCTTGAAAAGCTCCACACCTCACTGCCACACAGTGTTGAGATGAAGTGAGAGGAAGAAACTGACTGTAGCTTCTGCTGTTTTGTCCACAGGTCTGAACTTTCCACAGTAACACCGATGACAGCTGAAGCTTATTAGAAATAAATTCATTTCAGATGAATATATCTCTGCCTGTTAGAGTAAACAGGAGCATTTATTTGAGTAATTGACCGCATGTTGTTATTATTCCTCATGTCTCAACTAAAGCAGTCAACCATAGACAACAACAATTAGCAAGATTAGATAAGATAATCATTTATTCGTTCGGGTAAATTCACAAGTTACAGCAGCAGAGTGGAGAGAGCAGAGAAATAAAGGGCATTAAGATAACAATAAAATAAGAGCCTTACAAAAGTACAACAATACAACTGAGCACTAGAAAAGCATTGCAAAGTGGAGTTAGTGAATGAATGAATGAATAGTATTATGTCTCATGTTATTTCAGTTTTCTCATGCTGTCACTTTTTATTTTTCATTTTTCACCACAGATGTCTAACATGTTCGTGTACAAACAATGATTGTTGTTGGTTTGAAGTTGAATTCTCCACCTTCATGAAGCACATGACACATTGTCTTCATGCTGCAGACAGATTTATTGCACTAATTTGCATATTAGCAGTTTTCTGGCTCTGATGTCGAGGATTGTTGGTTATGTTATGTCATGTTCTAAATGATAATAATATAATGACATGTTGCTGTGGGGTGCCACCCTGGTTTGTGATTGATTGTTCTGTTGTCTGTTTGCGTCAGGGCGTCCTGCAGTGATTACAGTGCGATCCTTTTCTCTCACTTAAGTAGTAATTATTCAGGTTGCATTTCCTGTTTGAACCACTCCTTCTATTCATCCCATCTGCATGGAGTTTCATTCAAAACATACTATTGTGTACTGAAGTGAGCCTGGAGCAAAGTCATTAATTTGTTCCATACTATTCTCCTTTTACTGGAGCCAAACATAAATTGCCATAATAAGTTATAAGGTTGATTACATTTTGAACTGATGAAAATGAGCATTCAATGTTTTATCAATCAACATTATTTAAATAGTTTGTTTCAAAATGTGAGACTTACGAAACTGGATACAATTCTACTACTTCTTTTTCTTCTTCTTCTTCTTCTTCTTCTTCTTCTTCTTCTTCTTCTTCTTATTGTTATTATTATTATTATCATTATTATCATATTTGGTGTTTTTCAGTTTTTGTGTGTGTTTGACTTTGAATGAATCTGCTAGTGATGCTGATTCTGAACATGAATCTTATTTTCATATAACATGTTTTTTTCAACTTAAAATGTATTTTGGATTGTGAATGTGTGAAAGTTTTGGGAATATTGATTTGTTATCTATTTCTAATATTTAGCACTTTTGTATTTTATTTTGTATAGTAAATCAGACTGCTTTGTTTCCGGAGCTTTTTTATTGAACTACAGACGCCCTTTCAGCTGTATTCCTTGTGTTAATGCTTCTACACGGATCAATAATAAAAATTACAGTTGGTTCTTATTATCTAATCGTGTTCTTTATTGTAAACAACTAAAAGGAAAAAAATACACACTCCTTTATGATCCTGATGCAGTTCCTCCTCAGGCCGCTGGATGTCACTGCTGCGTAGAAAGTAGCACACAGCCCTCACGGAGGGGACACTTGTTCCGGTGAGAAGAAAGATGGCGGCCGCTAACGTTAGCTAGCTGGAGGGGCTCTAGATGTTCCGTCCCGGTCGTTCGGCGTTCAATTCGGCTCGACCAAAGCTGCAGACCGGCCTGCCGGGGCTGTGACGACTCACGCTGAGGGAAAAGAGCCGCATGTGCGCGCGCAGTGGTTCGGTGAGGATTCGTGCGTGTTGTTTGCGGCTCCGCTCAGCTGTGCGTCAGTGAACGTCAGAGGTGAGTTGCTGGTTCGATTCCCTGCTTCGTCTCTGTGGTTTTCTCCCGTTTCCCGGTCGGGGGGACGTGGACGTGTTAACTTGTGCGTTTTTTTTTGTTTTTTTTTGGACCATCGCGACTCAAACTAAGCGGACTTGTTAGAGACTTAAGAGGCCGCAGAGTTTAATGTCGTCGTTGTTTGTTTTCGTCACTGTGGCACTTTATAAACTTCAACCCTAACCACAACCAACACGGAGCCTAACTAAGACCAAAGTGTGTGTGTGTGTGTGTGTGTTTGTTTGGGTGTGTTTGGGTGTGTGTGTCTTTACTTTCTAGATCAGAAAATAAACTAAACCAATTATTTTCCTAGTTTTGTCAAATCTTCTCTCTCTCTCTCTCTCTCTGTATTTTGGGAGTCAGCAGCCATGGCGGCTCCTCTAAACATCCAGAACCCGAGTAAGACCTGGGAGCTGAGTCTGTACGAGCTGCACAGGAACCCTCAGGTCAGTGTGTCACACACACACTTCCTAGTTTAGTCCAGCAGGTCCATTGTTGGTCTTTATTGGTCTTCGTGTGTGTGTTTGTAAAGGAGGCCATCATGGACGGGACAGAGGTGGCTGTGTCCCCCAGGTCTCTGCACAGTGAGCTGATGTGTCCCATCTGTCTGGACATGCTGAAGAACACCATGACAACCAAAGAGTGTCTGCACCGCTTCTGCTCCGACTGCATCGTCACTGCACTGCGATCAGGGTCAGCACACACACACAGACACACGAGCACACGAGCACACGAGCACACACACAGACACAGACGCACGAGCACGCGCACACACACACACACACACACTGTCTCATACTCCTCTCCCATGGCTTCCTTCTCTCCTTGCCTTCTCAGGAACAAAGAGTGTCCGACCTGCAGGAAGAAGTTGGTTTCCAGGCGCTCGCTGCGCCGTGACTCCAACTTCGACGCGCTGATCTCCAAAATCTACCCGAGCCGTGACGAGTACGAGGCGCACCAGCGGCGTGTGATGGAGCGACTCAACAGGCTGCACAACAAGGAGGCGCTCAGCTCCAGCATAGAGGAGGGGCTCCGCCAGCAGGCCCGCTACAGGTGTGTGTGGCGGGGCGGGAGACCTGCCATCACTGTAGTGGTGGCGTCCGTGCACTGACCTTTGACCTCCCTCATTCAGGAACAACCGGGTGAAGAAGCCTGCTCAGGAGAGTGACAACACCACCTTCAGCGGCGGGGAGGACAACGGTGACTCCCGCTCACACCTGTCTCACGACTCCGCCCCCTCACACACACAGCACCCCAGTGGCCAGACCCTGTCGGAGGCGGGGCCGAGCCGCAAACGTCCCCGGGTGTCGGATGACGGCACGGGCCCCGACGCGGACGGCGACAGTCCTACGCCTCCGCTCAGACGTCACAAAGATGGACCGGCGTCAGAGATTGAGCTTGTGTTCAGGCCACACCCACAGCTGGTCCACGGGCAGGACTACAGCCAGACCAGGTGAGGGTGAGACCGTCTGACTCTGCCGGGGGTTCAGGACTGAACTCTTGGTCAGGTCTTGCTATCAGTCTAACCTGTTTAACCCTTTGCTCCTGAATGACTTTCAGATACGTGAAGACCACAGCCAATGCCACCGTGGACCACCTGTCCAAATACCTGGCCCTCCGGATCGCCTTGGAGGAGAGACAGAAGAACGGGGAAACAGAGGAAAGAGGACGTGAAGATGCAGCAGGAGGAGGAGAGATGGGAGGGAGCGGAGAAGGTTCCAGCCTGGGTAACGTCAGTGAGAAACAGTACACCATCTACATCACAACGCGGGGAGGACAGTTCTCTGTAAGTAACACACATTTTCACTCTGCACAGCCTTTAGCACACAAACCCATTGAATACCAACTTTCCTCCCAGACGCTCAACGGCTCTCTGACTCTGGAGTTGGTCAACGAGAAGTACTGGAAGGTCCGGAAGCCCCTGGAGCTTTACTACGCCCCCACCAAGGACCAGCAGCAGACACCGCAACAGAAGTCCCCTCCTCCTCCTCCTCCTCCTCCTCCTCAGAGGGAGGGGTGAGGAAGGAGTGGTGTCTCTATGCAGCCTTCATCCTCCTCCCCATTTCAGGTTTCTTGAGTTTAGATTCTGTTCTGACTGCACCTACTTTGCTCTTTGCTGATTCTAAGTGGAACCCATTCGATTTCCTCTGTAAACCAGCTGCTCCATCACCAAGAACCTGTTCACAATAAATCATCCACTTATGTTCCATTCATCTGGTAACTCTGGCTGCGCTCTGGGGCTCTGGGTTTGGGCTTCACAGGTCCTGCTCTGTAGTCCGGCTCTGGCCCTGTATTGAGTTCTCACACGGCCAGCAGTCATCTCATAATCCACTCTAAGCTTGATGTGCAGCTCAAGGCTTTACAGAGCTACATCAACCAGGGGCCGCCAGCTTTCATGCCCACAGGGAGGGACTTCCTGTGGGTATTGACAATAATGTCCCCCAGAAGGTATAGAAGCTGTAAACTCCTGTTTCCTTTCTTATTCTACCATCAAACAAGTGTGTTAGTTTATGCAGCTTATCCTAGTTGTGGCTTAGTTTAGATCCACTTCAGCTCCGGTGGTTTGGGTCAGACCCGATCATCCCCGTGTGTGTCTGTGTGTAGTTTGTTTCTCCATAAACGTAGATGTGTCCCTTCCTTTAACCCAAAGTGATCCATATACAGGTTGTGTTTCATTTCAAAGCAAGAAGCCATAATGAGCCTGGGTCCAGGTCCAGGTCCTGTCAGCGTCACTGCTCTGTTCTCTAAGGCACTTTACCCCTCTGCAGGCGTGGAATGGTTCCTACCTTACCTCAGTTTTGATACAATAGATTTGTATGTTTGAAAGAATGAGCTTGATGTGGTTTCTGCTTCTGTTGTCTCCGTGTATCTGTCCACAATAAAGAGCTCTAAAGGGGCGGGGCCTGTGGACCATCATTCACCCGCTGCATGATTTTAAACTCTGACCATGAAGCTGAAACATAAAGAGGGCAGCCATGTTTACCTTTACACACGGGACGTTTCAGCTTAGTGTGCACCATAGTGTGGTTCACTTCATAAGCCTTCTTACCCACCAGGCTCAGCTTAGTCTCCGGGCTTTTACATTACATTACATTACATTACGATCATTTAGCAGACGCTTTTATCCAAAGCGACTTACATTACATTATATTACCACCCTTCGCAGAGGGGGGAGCAATTGAGGGTTTGGTGCCTTGCTCAGGGGCACCTCGGCAGGGACTCGAACCGGCAACCCTCCGGTTCTTAAGCGGAAGCTCTACCCACTCGACTACTGCCTCCCTGCTCCCTCCCCGGCTTCTTGTCGTCCTCTGAGGACCTAACAAGTCCTCAACCAGTGACCCTTGGGACGCCTGGGTCATTCTGCATTTAGATTTACTTTACAGACAAACTTCATGTTCATGCTTCAGAGAGTCTGACCTTTGACCCAGACTGGGCATTAGCAGAGATAACATAAATGAAGATGAGACGAAGCACAGATCAGCTGCGTGAACTGGTGTTTTATTAACACAAAGGGGGGGGGGGGGCAGTTTACTTCTTCTTGGACACACCAACGGTACGACCGCGGCGTCCGGTGGTCTTGGTGTGCTGACCGCGCACACGCAGGCTGCAAGAGAAGACAAAGAGGGAGGAGTTAAGACTGAGCAGCATCAGAGGGACTTCATCAACTAAGGGTCAGGGAGTGTGAAACGCTCTATGACAGAGCAGCAGCTCCTCCAGCTCCCTCACAGGACAGAAGCTCCGCCTCCTTTGGCTCACATGCATGTTGTTGCTCTGTTCTCCAGGACGTGCATCTTCATGTGATCACACTCTGGTCTAACTCATGTAAACACACTCAGCCCAAATCAATGTTAGCTCCATCAGGCTCTATACATTGTCCTCCGCATGAAGCTGAAACCATGGTTACAGGGGAACAGATGGATCGGAGTTCTTACCCCCAGAAGTGCCTGAGACCACGGTGAGCCCTGATCTTCTTCAGCCTCTCCAGATCTTCTCTCAGCTTGTTGTCCAGACCGTTGGCCAGGACCTGAAACACACATTTGCCATTTTAACACTTAAGACTCAGGTGCCGGCTCTGTGTGTGTGTGTGTGTGTGTGTGTGTGTGTGTGTGTGTGTGTGTGTGTGTGTGTGTGTGTGTGTGTGTGTGTGTGTGTGTGTGTGTGTGAGAGAGAGAGAGAGCAGTGTGTGTGTGTGTCTCACCTGGCTGTATTTGCCGTCCTTGACGTCCTTCTGCCTGTTGAGGAACCAGTCAGGGATCTTATACTGACGAGGATTCTGCATGATGGTCACCACCCTCTCCACCTGGGGACACACACACACACACACACACACACCATTAACACCGTTTAAAGTGCAAGACATGATGATCCATCATCCTCATCAATCATGTAAAATCAATCATTCATTTAGTTTCTTAAAGTGTTTAAGGGCGGACAAATGATCTCAGCAGACTGATCCGTAACCAGAGGGACGCTCAGGCTCTTCCCACTCTGAGGGAGTGTGTGAGGTCAGAGTGTGTGTGTGTGTGTGTGTGAGAGCGAGCAAGCGTGTGTTCAGAGTGTGAGAGTGTGTGTGAGGTCAGAGTGTGTGTGTGTGTGAGAGAGCGAGTGAGTGTGTGTGTGTGAGCGAGCAAGCGTGTGTTCAGAGTGTGCGAGTGTGTGTGAGGTCAGAGTGAGTGTGTGATTCTTCACCTCCTCCTCTGTCAGCTCTCCTGCCCTCTTGCTGAGGTCGATGTCGGCCTTCCTCAGGACGACGTGGGCGTAACGTCTGCCCACACCCTGAGACACACACACACAACCAGTGTGAGGACAGACACACACGCATACAGAGACAACCACTGTAAGGACACACACAACCAGTGTGACACACACACACACAAGTGTGAGGACACACACACACACACACACATAGACAACCAGTGTGAGGACACACACACCCACACAGAGACAACCAGTGTGAGGACACACACAGAGACACAACAAGTGTGAGGACACACACACCCACAGACAACCAGTGTGAGGACAAGACAGACAACGTCAATACAAACACGCAACATCCAAACCAAGCAGACTTAAACTTTGTGTTAGAGACTTCCTGTTACCTTGATGGCAGTGATGGCGAAGGCGATCTTCCTCCTGCCATCAATGTTCGTGTTCAGGACACGAAGAATGTGCTGGAACTTCTCAGGGATGACCAGAGACTGCAAACAAAGAGCAACTGAGCATCAGAGCGGCCAATACACAGCTGATTGAGCCTTCAGGCTGCTCGGTGACGTCACCGTTTGTGTCCATCTCGGCTCCACTCGTGTGTGTGTAGTTAGCTGTGTTAGCATGAACCTGGGTCAAACATCTCCCCCAGGCTCCACAGCTACTGCCCACCGCAGCACAAACTCAGCACTCAGACTGACGTCGACGCGTTGTTTCGTTTGTTTAACTGAAATGAATTCCATACATTGAGATTAACTGGTGGTTCTAGACATGCCAACGGTTGCTATGTGAGCCGGCGCTGGTCTGAACTGATCCAAGTCCTTTCAAATCAAACCGTGAAACATTTGGTCCATCCCGCCGGCACCGTTTAACTCTAAACACCAACACGAGGCTGAGCCGCGGAGTTTAGAGCTCAAAATGACTCCAAGTGTTTCGGCGCGGTGTCGCTGCGCTGACGGTACCGTGAATAAAACTCCGGTTCTGACGCCAATATACGCGAAATGTCACATCAGGGAGGTCAAAGGAGCCGCCAGCGACGCGACAACCATCTGCACAACACACACGAGTGGAAGAAGAGGCAGATGATCACGGATTGTTAAAATCTGTGGGTCGACAGAGAAACACTCACCATCTTGGAAGTAGGTTCCGTGCGAAGAGGAAGTCTGCACGATGTCGCGAGAGTTTGAGAGCTCACGGGAACGGAAGTTAGTCCACCACTTTAGACATGTCCGACTGGTGAAGTCAGGACACCGCTCAAATGTGAGATGTCGTTGTTAAAGGAAATATTTACTGAATACGACTGAATAGATAGAAGATCCATTGTCAAATGAAATTAGATTAAATTATTTATTAAAGTAGACCATAACCATCATAATGTAAATATCAAAGGTGTCGAAATTTTACGAGAATAAAGTTCTCCAATCCAAACAGAACTGTTTTCGAAGCAATAAAATACAGACTAATATACACACTTTAAAAGAGGACACTGGTGACCCTGTAATTGGATTTTACGATTCAACATCTTACAACGGACAAAAAAATAACAGTTTTCCATGAGACAACATGAATGGAACGTTGTTCCCCGGGGACGATGAGAATGACGGACTGGTGTTTGTAGTTTTTATTTAGCGGTGATGATGGCGGAGGGAGCTGTCGCTGCTGCCGCGTCCGCCTCCGACATGAAGACACCTGCGAACCCCACAGACATCGCGATGTCGTATTTACAGGATGAGGTGAGTGTGGTTGTTTGTTGTTTGTTCTTAAAGCAGCGGGACGCGACACAAAGTGACACATTAACCCTCTGCTTCCGGTTAGCTTAGAGAGCTTACTGGGGGACGCCTGAGTTTAGCTTTAATGTATTTAAAAATAAACTACAGCCATTACAGAAACCAAGTGTTTTATACGGCATTTACAGGTTTATGTGTTTATTCTGCGTGTTAATGGTGTAACGTTTGCGTCCCTTGACGATTATAATACTGTATAATAATCATTTCTTGTTTACCTGCAATCCAGCGGCAAAAACATTGATCATACACGTGACGTCATTCCATCAATTATTATTTTGGTGTGTCATCAATCCGATCAATATGGATCATCTGTAAATACAGACACGACCCACGGCTTTATGGAGGATTGAAGATGATAAACATCTATGAGGCGCATTCTTGTTGCAAGATCAAGTTCCACATAGAGACAGATGGTGGCGCCAGTGAGTCAGATGTGCCTGCAGCTCTCAATCATACTGTCTGACCACGGATCCAACTGTAAACACAGAATTTAAAATTTATAACCCACTTCTATAATCTGTACCTGCGACTTTGCCCCACCAGAGGGGGATAGATGAGAGGGGGATAGATGAGAGAGGGGGATAGATGAGAGGGGGATAGATGAGAGAGGGGGATGGATGAGAGGGGGATAGATGAGAGAGGGGATGGATGAGAGGGGGGAGTGATGAGAGGGGGGTGGATGAGAGGGGGGAGTGATGAGAGGGGGGTGGATGAGAGGGGGATGGATGAGAGGGGGGAGTGATGAGAGGGGGGTGGATTAGAGGGGGGTGGATGAGAGAGGGATGGATGAGAGGGGGATGGATGTGTGTTGTGAGGTGAGGTGAGGTGAGTGGAGGAGTTTGGTCCATCATGTCCCCCTGTGTCTGTCTTGTGCAGAAGACAGACGGAGAGATGCCCAGCCTGAGCCTGGGGGAGCTGGACCTCACCACAGACGAGTTCATCCTGGATGAAGTGGACAGTAAGACCTCCTTATGCTTTCACCTCCTCATGGATCTCAGCTCAGTGTCTGGTAGCTGTGAGATGTTTGCTGATGTTTGTCTCCTTTAGTTCACATCCAGGCTAATCTGGAGGACGACCTGGTGAAGGAGGCCCTCAAGACGGTAACACATCCCAGCTCAGATGTTTCACTGCATAGGAGGCAGAGAGACGGGGACCTTTCTGTACCCGGGTCCTCTTTTCTGTGTCAAAACATGAATTTAAAAGCTCACCCTGTCGTCAAACCTCAGATGAACACAATGAGGCCATTTGGTTCCAGTTCAGTTCAGATAAGGTGATGTAATCTGACCCAGTGTAGGTCATGAGTCCCCTCTGCCCTCAGAGTAACCATAGTAACCAGGGTGCAGGCTGCAGCTTCTCTCATGATGTAGATTTCTTGTTGCTCCTGAGTGTGAGCGGCGGTGCGTCTCGTTTCAGGGCGTGGACCTCCGTCAGTACTCCAAGCAGGTGGAGGCGGAGCTTCAGAGGATCGAGCAGGCCTCCATCAAAGACTGTATCCTCCCCCCCCCCCCCCCCCCCCCCCCCCCACACACACACACACACACACACACACACACACACACACACACACAGACGTGGCCTCTGTGCTGAGGTCCCAGCAGCTTTTGAGCCATTTGAAGTTTCTGCTTCGAGTATTTGGTTACAACCCTGTTACCATAGTAACATGTGCGTGAACCAGGTCTGTCATCAGTTCCTCACCACTGTTTCCTGAGCTCTGTGTGTCAGACATCAAGGAGAGTCAGAACATCGCTCTGCTGCACAACCAGATCACCGCCTGTGACTCCATACTGGAGGTGAGGGGAGAAACACACACACATACACACACACACACACACACACAGGTGTCACCGGGCTGAATGATGCAGTGGAGTGTGTGTGTGTGTGTGTACACGTTGACAGCGTATGGAGGGAATGCTGAGCGGTTTCCAGAGCGACCTGTCCTCCATCAGCAGTGAGATCCAGACTCTGCAGCAGCAGTCTGTCAGCATGAACGTGCGTCTGAAGAACCGCCAGGCCGTACGCAGCCAGCTGAGCCAGCTGGTGGACGAGCTGGTGGTGCCTGGAGCCATGATCTCGTGAGTTACCTGCAGAGAAACATGTCTGAAGCTGAAGTGAAGCGGATGAAAGAGCTTGTGGTTTCCTCTCAGCACCGTCCTGGACAGTCCGGTCACTGAGCAGGAGTTCCTGGAGCAGCTCCACGAACTCAACAACAAGATCAACTTTGCCAAAGAGCTCAGCTTCAGGGAGACGCTGGCCTGCTCTGACATTCAGGACATCGTGGACCGCCTCAAGCTCAAGGTGAGAGGAGCCCGTCAGTCCTGCACGGGAGGTTCAGCTCATTGGACCGTCGGTTGTTAGAGTCAGCTGTGTGTTCCTCTCTCGCCTCAGGCTGTATCCAAGATCAGAGAGTTCATTCTTCAGAAGATCTACTCCTTCAGAAAGCCCATGACCAACTACCAGATCCCCCAGAACACTCTGCTCAAGTACAGGTGAGCCTGAGATCACACAGACCACCGGGTAACTGGAACGGTCCCAGTCTGCTTCAAGACCTGAATCCAAACAGCAATGGGATCATGGGAGTTGATGTTTGTGTCAACCTGCTGATGA
Organism: Genypterus blacodes; assembly: GCF_046128005.1. Taxonomy (NCBI): domain Eukaryota; kingdom Metazoa; phylum Chordata; class Actinopteri; order Ophidiiformes; family Ophidiidae; genus Genypterus; species Genypterus blacodes. The sequence continues at coordinate 72,366 of NW_027466961.1, forward strand.
AGATCTCACTCACCTGTGTGTCTGCTCATGTCTCTATGGTCCGTCTGTCCTTTGTGTCACTCTAGATTCTTCTATCAGTTCCTCTTGGCCAATGAGAGGACGGTTGCCAAGGAGATCCGTGACGAGTACGTGGAC
>NW_027466961.1:77500-108965 GCF_046128005.1 Genypterus blacodes
CGTTTCCTCCTCACCACCTGCTTCACTGCTGCGTCTGGAGTTGAGACTTCCCTCCCTGTGACTCCTGAGCCATCCAGAAGCTTCCTTACCTTCCACAAACAGATGCACGGTGCTGACCGCCAGCCCGTGTTCATCCAGAACCTTGTAGAACCCCTGGTCGCTTCTCTTCAAGCCCTTTAACTTCAGCTCTTCTCTGTGGGGGTGTTTCTCTAGGCGCTGGCTGTTCTGATCCCCCCTCAGCCACACGTGGCTCCACTCAGAGCTGTTCCTGTACAGGTCAGTGCAGAGGAGCCTGGGACTTGAAACCTTACTTGGACTCGTGTTGATAGACTTGAGCTTGGACTCGTAAAGGACTTGAGACTTTACGGTCCAGAATAACAACGCGTGTCCCGTTCAGGGAGACGTGTTGGAAGTCGCTCACCTGCTCTGGAAAATGAGTCTCACTGAGTGAGGCGTGTAGAGCTCCAGGACCAGGTCCTCTCCTGGACCTCCGGTCTGAGTGGTCTTATGGTCTGAAGGCAAAATCACAAAAACAAATGTGTTTTAATCAAAATCTAAAGCCATTAAAGACATTTGAGAGAAACAAGGGAGAGCAGAGGAGAGCAGAGGGGGTCCAGACTGGGATCCAGACTGGGATCCAGACCGGGACATACCGAAGATGGAGAGTTTGACGGTCTGGATGAAGACCCTCCTCTTGTTCTTCTGTCCGTCCAGCACCATGAAGCTGCGGTACATCCCCGTGTCTATGATCTGGACGTCTCTGATGGTGAGCGAGCAGTCGCCTGACCTCAGACGCTCCCCAGAAACATTCGCCCGGCCCTCAAACTCCGCAGCCTGCCAGCTCTGCTCCCCAGACTGTTCGTACACGGTGGCCATTCTGTTGTCCCATTGGACGTGACAGGTGGGGGGCGTGGCCTGGTTGACGCGGGACGTCCAGCTGCAGGGAAGCACCGCCTGCTCGCCCACCGTGAGGGCGAGCGACACGGGAGGGGTGAGAGAGTCTGGAACACAAAGCACCAGGTCGCTGTTTGAGCAGATGGAATCTGATAGTGTGTGCGGGGGGTGACTGAAAAGTCCTGAGCCTAGTGCCAGTTTGAGTGACTTCGACTCGGACATTCTTTTATCCATTTATTGGAGACTTTAAAGCACAGAGGGAATCCTTTACTGAGGTAGCAGAGTGATGATTGATAAGTTATGAACCTGCTGTAGAGAATCGGAGTTGAGGATGAAACAGTGAAACTCACCAGCTGACGAGCCGAGCGGGAGACCGAGGAGAAGAAGAAGAAACCTGAACACACAAACAACAACAACTTTGGCGACAGACCATGACATCATTCTAAACGTGTCCAGGGTCAAAGACTTCTCAGAATGATCTTCATCTCTATCTACTTCACTTTCCATGATAACGAGTATAATTTCAGAGGCGTGAGATTTTGGGGAAGGGGGGTGGGGTCAGTTTCGATTTCACCTAAAACGAAACTTTGTCTTTGTTTATTTAGCGGTTTGTAAAAACACGCAGAACAACATGAAGAAGAAGAAGAGGAGGAAGAGCAGAACACGAATAAAGCTGCAGAAACATCCATATGCTTTTATGGATCATTCTTATGGTCACAATCACATTAACATAATCATCATCATCGTTCTTCTTCTTCGTTGGTGTAAGTAGCTGCAGGAGAGTCTATGTCCTCTCGTCAATCAAACTGTCTCTCACCTCCAGATGCTCGCGGTTCCGTCAGTCTCCATCGCTTCGGTCCGGTCCGGAGCGCGGTGCTGCTTCAGCCTGCTGCGGGATTCTGAATGATCAGCTGAAGGAAATGCGCGCTCTTATCAACTCGTTTCAAAATAAAAGCCGCAGTGTTCGCAGACAGACCGCGCCTCTCTCTCGCGCTCTCTCTCTCTCTCTCTCTCTCTATGTCTCTCTCTCTATGTCTCTCTCTCTCACAAACAGGTTGTTACAGAAAACAAAACTCAAAGAGGGAGGGAACACCCTAACTGTCCGTCTCGACTTGGATAAGTTTCGTTTATGATGAATCCCTGCGTCCCGTGCTTTTGTTTTGAAGGAAAGCGCTGAGTCAAATTCTGCATAAACGAAACTTCCATCAGCCGAGACTTAAAGGTCCAACCTGAGGATGGGGGCTCATAACAAGTCCGCAGCCCACCCCTCTCACACACACACACACAAACACACACATACACATCAGCGTGGCTCACACAGGACCTGCAGACTTTTATTTTGAATTATGGCAGATGTTCCATGGATACTCAGTCTGATGTGTAAGTTATTTAATTTAAAATATATAAATACACAGAGGGGAAGAGAGAGAGAGAGAGAGAAAGTTTAATCATGTCTTTGGTGAACCTCCCCCTCCTCTTCTCCCTCTTCCCCTTCCTCCTCAGGCGTTGCTGGGCGTTACCTGTGTGCAGCTTCACCTGCTCTCCTGGAGGTCCAGGAGGGTGCCAACGTGTCTCTGACCTGTAACCTGACCTGCAGCTCCCAGGTCACCTGGTACCGCCTGAGCTCAGAGCAGCTGCTCCCCCTGCTGACCGCCAGAACCAGCAGAACCAGCCCTGGTTCTCTCATAGTGGACTCCCATGATGCAGATGAGATGTACGTGAGGAGGCTCCTCCCACATGGTCCCGTCTCCCTGGAGATCCTGGATGTGGAGCAGAGGCATGCTGGGACATATTTCTGTGCTCAGTACTGTGACTCCTTCCCTCGCTTTGGTCCCTTCCTTCGTCTGATTGTTGGAGGTATGATTCAGAAGATTAGTTTGTTCTCTGTCTGCCTGTCTCTCTGTGTCCCTGTGTCCCTGTCTCTCTGTGTCTCTGTGTCCCTGTCGCTACGTGTCTCTGTGTCCCTGTCTATCTGTCTCTCTGTCTCTCTGTGTCTCTGTCTCTCTGTGTCTCTGTCTCTCTGTGTCTCTGTCTCTCTGTCTCTCTGTCTCTCTGTCTCTCTGTGTCCCTGTGTCCCTGTCTCTGTCTCTGTCTCTCTCTCTCTCTGTGTCCCTGTCTCTCTGTATCTCTGTCTCTCTCTCTCTGTGTCCCTGTCTCTCTGTGTCTCTGTCTGCCTGTGTCTCTGTGTCCCTGTCACTCTGTGTCTCTGCCTGCCTGTCTCTCTGTCTCTCTGTGTCCCTGTCTCTCTGTGTCTCTGTCTCTCTCTGTGTCCCTGTCTCTCTGTGTCTCTGTCTGCCTGTCACTCTGTGTCTCTGCCTGCCTGTCTCTCTGTGTCCCTGTCTCTCTGTCTGCCTGTCTCTCTGTGTCTCTGTCTCTCTGTGTCTCTGTCTGCCTGTCTCTCTGTGTCTCTGTGTCCTTCTGGTGTCATGTTTACACTCATGATGCTCCACTCTGCCTCCTGGTGCCAGAAACAGGGACAAGCACAGCGCACAAGTGAGGAGTAACACTGTGTGTGTGTGTGTGTGTGTGTGTGTGGGGGGGGGTTTCTGTAGATGAGGGGGAGGAGTCAGGCTCAGCGAGGCAAGGGCCCTGTTGGATTGTGGGTATCTGTGTGTCTGCAGGCTGCATCCTGCTCTGCTTCACCTGTGGCCTTGGACTTTACCTCTGCTCAGGTGAGTGAGTGTGTGTATGTCTGTGAGAGTGTCTCTGTGTGTGTGTGTGTCTGTGTGTGTCTGTGTGTGTCTGTGAGAGTGTCTCTGTGTGTGTGTCTGTCTGTGTGTGTCTGTGAGAGTGTCTCTGTGTGTGTCTGTGTGTGTGTCTGTGTCTGTGTGCATGTGTGTGTGCATGGGTGTGCGTGTGTGTGTCTCTGTGTGTGTGTGTGTGTGTGTGTCTCACAAGCAGACTTCCTCATTTGATTCCATGTCTTTATTCCAGATAGTTACATTACATTACATTACATTACGAGCATTTGGCAGACGCTTTTATCCAAAGCGACTTACATTACATTACCACCCTACGCAGAGGGGGGAGCAATTGAGGGTTCGGTGCCTTGCTCAGGGGCACCTCGGCAGGGGCTCGAACCGGCAACCCTCCGGTTCCCAAGCGGAAGCTCTACCCACTGAGCCACTGCCTCCCTCTCACACACACACACGCACACGCACACGCACACGCACACACACACACACACACACACACACACACACACACACACACACACACACACACACACACACACACACACACACACACACACACACTGTGTTGGTGGCTGGAGTTAGTTTATTTAACAGCTGTTAACGAGCGTCACAACTCAGTTTTAAACATTAAACTAAGCTGCATCTAAAGCAAACAGAGAGCAGGAGGAGCAGCACCTCAGACAGGAAGTGGTGTTTATGTGATAGTGGCTAACAGCGTGACCTCTGGGCGGGTCACAGGAGGTGACACGTGTGTGCATGTTGAGGGCTCAGGCCTGCTTCAGCAGCAGACCGTAGGGGCGGAGCGAGTTCTCCACGATGGCTCTGGTCTGCACCTCGCTGCTGCCCTCAGGAATGTAGAGCAGCCACAGCCCCGCCCTCTGGCACTGCTTCCTCTGCTTTGGGTTGATCCGGTTCTGGAGCACCACCTGGTACGTCTTCCCGTCCGTTTTGGACTTGAAGGTCTTGCTGAACTTCTCGGCCATCTTGATGTCAGGGGTGGAGTAGATCCCCCGGCCCCTCGTGTCCTCGGTGACCAGCAAGGCGGCGGCGGCGTCCAGAAAGTTGGGTTCATCCGCTGAACTCCCGGTGTGGGTCAGGATGACGCCGAGGGAGCCGTCCATGTTGTGCCCGTGGTACGAGACGGGCCAGGCGTCCGTCCCCGTCCCCAGCCAACCGTCCCCTCCGTCGTACTTCTGCAGTACCCGCAGGGCGGCCCGGTTCCAGCCGCAGGGACGGACGTACAGTTCGTTACCACGCAAGAACGACTGGTCGCCATCCTGTGGTCAGAGAGAGAAGTCAGCAAGTAAAGGATGCTCTCACTCACTCACTCACTCACTCTCTTGTTAACCCCCTCACTCACTCACTCACTCTCTCGTTACCCCCCTTACTCACTCACTCTCTTGTTAACTCACTCACTCACTCTCTTGTTAACCACCTCACTCACTCGCTTGTTAACTCACCCACTCACTCTCTTGTCCACTCACTCACTCTCTTGTCCACTCACTCACTCTCTTGTTCACTCACTCACTTGTTCACTCACTCTCTTGTCCACTCACTCACTCACTCTCTTGTTCACTCACTCACTTGTTCACTCACTCTCTTGTCCACTCACTCACTCACTCTCTTGTTCACTCACTCATTCACTCTCTTAGATTACATTACGATCATTTGGCAGACGCTTTTATCCAAAGCGACTTACATTAGATTGCCACCCTTCGCAATTGAGGGTGTGGTGCCTTGCTCAGGGGCACCTCGGCAGGGGCTCGAACCGGCGACCCTCCGGTTCCCAAGCGGAAACACTACCCACGAAAACACTGAGCCCACTGAGCCAGAGCAAGACTGCCTCTTGTTCACTCACTCTCTTGTTAACTCACTCACTCACTCTCTTGTTCACTCACTCACTCTCTTGTTAACTCACTCACTCTCTTGTTAACTCACTCACTCACTCTCTTGTTTACTAACTCACTCACTCTCTTGTTCACTCACTCACTCTCTTGTTAACTCACTCACTCTCTTGTTAACTCACTCACTCACTCTCTTGTTTACTCACTCACTCACTCACTCATTTACTCACTCACTCTCTTGTTAACTCACTCACTCTCTAGTTAACACATTGACTCTCTTGTTAACTCACTCACTCTCTTGTTTACTCACTCACTCACTCACTCTCTTGTTACCCCCCTTACTCACTCACTCACTCACTCTCTTGTCCACTCACTCACTCACTCTCTTGTTCACTCACTCATTCACTCTCTTCTTCACTCACTCTCTTCACTCACTCACTCACTCTCTTCTTCACTCACTCATTCACTCACTCACTCTCTTGTTAACTCACTCACTCACTCACTCTCTTGTTAACTCACTCACTCTCTTGTTAACTCACTCACTCACTCACTCATTTACTCACTCACTCTCTTGTTTACTCACTCACTCTCTTGTTAACTCACTCACTCACTCACTCATTTACTCACTCACTCTCTTGTTTACTCACTCACTCACTCACTCTCTTGTTAACTCACTCACTCACTCACTCTCTTGTTAACTCACTCACTCACTCACTCACTCATTTACTCACTCACTCTCTTGTTAACTCACTCACTCACTCACTCACTCTCTTGTTTACTCACTCACTCACTCACTCTCTTGTTAACTCACTCACTCACTCACTCACTCATTTACTCACTCACTCTCTTGTTAACTCACTCACTCTCTTTTTAACTCACTCACTCACTCACTCTCTTGTCAACTCACTCACTCACTCACTCTCTTGTTAACTCACTCACTCACTCTCTCACTCTCTCACTCTCTTGTTAACTCACTCACTCTCTTGTTAACTCACTCACTCACTCACTCACTCTCTCACTCTCAGGTAAGTGCCCTGTTGTGTTTGTGTTGTGAGCCTCTCACCTTGATCCTGGTGAAGTCGTAGTTGTACTGTGGGTGGAAGAAGTCTTCAGGGTTGATCTTGATGGTGGGATTGTTGCTGGGGGGCTCTGAGGGCCCCTCTGTCAGAGCAGCAGGGGCACTGTACAGGTCCTGGTCCTCCTGTAGAGAGATGGTTCCCACACTGGGGTACTCCAGCTGCTGGTGGCCCTCCTGTTTGTAAAACTCCTTGAGGGCCACGATGTTGATGAAGTCCTGCGGGCTCAGCTGAGACCGGGCGGCGGTCGTCTCCACATTGCAGCCGCACAGAGCAGACAGAGCGTCCAAACGCAGCCCAGTGTCCATGGCGGCGGCAGGACAGAGTGCTCTGTGTGTGTGTGTATGTGTGTGTGTGTGTGTGTGTGTCTCAGGGTGGTACGGCTTCCTGCTCTCATACTTTCACTTTCAGCTGCTGCCCTGAGTCACACTGTAAACACTCTGACTCCGCCCCCTCAGCAGGCCAAAGGCTGCAAAACAAGACGTCTAAGGTCACAACCCCAGAGTCTGCTGACGCTCTTTAATCTGTTTAATGTTTAATGTTAAGATTTAAAGAGGCACACACACACACACACACACACACAGGACACACACAGGACACACACACACACAGGACACACACACACACACACAGGAGACACACACACACACACACACACACACACACACACACACACAGGACACACACACACACACACACACACAGGACACACACACACACACACACACACACATAGCAAAGTCAAGACCTTTTAGTTTGTAGTTTTAGTGTCTCTCTCTTCCCCCCCCTCTCTTTCTCTCTCTCCCTCTCTCCCTCTCTCCCCCCTCTGCTTCTCTCTCTCTCTCTCCCTCTCTCTGTCTCCCCATCTCTCTCCCCCCTCTCTCTCTCTTTCTCTCTCTCTCTCCCCCCCCTCTCTCTCCCTCTCCCCCTCTCTCTCCCTCTCTCTCTTTGTCTCTCTCTCCCTCTCTCTCTTTCTCTCTGTCTCTGTCTCTCTCTCCCTCTCCCCCTCTCTCTCCCTCTCTCTCTTTGTCTCTCTCTCCCTCTCTCTCTCTCTCTCTGTCTCTGTCTCTCTCTCCCTCATGTAGTGATGCGGTTTGTCTCTCTGGTTTGTTCTTCAGGTAAATCAGCTGTTTGCTGCTGTAGGAGCTCAGGCGGGTCAAAGGTCAGCAGATCTGCTCTCATGTTCTGTTAGTTCTGTCAGGGTTAACTTTAATCTGAAGGAAGTGAGCAGGTTCTGTTTCCTGTTTCTCTGCAGGAGGAGGATTTGCACTATTCCAGTCTGAAGCACGCAGACAGGCCACGCCCTCCCGCACAGCGAAGGGCGGGGCCAGTGGAGGAAGACGTCACATACTCATCAGTGTCCAAACACACACACACTGGTGGATCAGGTGACCAGAGAGGAAACAGGCGTGTGCTCTTAATGTAAACGATCACAGGGACTCAAACATGTCAGGGTCAAATCAAACCTCATTTAATAAAAAGTCTCATTCTCTTCTCTGATTATTTCCTCATTACATCATCACACAGCTCACTGAGTGAATCCAGGAGATACACTAGGCTTTTATTGTGAAGGGCAGAACTTCTATCAGAACAACATGTATCCATAAGAATCCATCCAAAGAGCTCCAGAGCTGAGGAGAAGCACTACGTCCCCCCCTCCTCCTCCTGTAGGGGGCCGACCTGCTCAGTAAGCACAGACGAGTAGATCACACTGTGCTGCTGCAGACCCGGCCCGGTTCTGTCCGCTCGCTCCCTCCAGCTGTGTCGGCCCAGTGAGGCGTAGTGGAGGGTCTCGTTCAGCGGGGGCAGAGCATCCAACACGCCGCCCTCTGTGGAGACACACGCGCACACGCATACACACACACACACACACACACACACACACACAGGCAACATGCTTCATGTCAAACCCTTCGAGTGAATAAGTTCAGTGATGTTAAGATGAGACGGGGGACAGACATCAGAGACCTCGTGTCCTACGTAACCACGGTGACACATAGTCTGTTTATGTCACACGGTTATAGGTTGCGTCTTTATGGACTCCACTCTTAAGTCTGTCTGTGTAACTGCACCGCCCTAAAAATCACACTCAGTGGACAGATTGCAGCAGTTTTCCGTGTCTGTCCCCTCGTCCGTCTCCCCATCCTCCCCCTTCACTCCTCCTGCCAGTTTCCACCTCCTTCTCAGGCTCCTCCCCCCTGAGTTGATGGCCTCCACGTGTCTTTCACCTTGAGCGGTGCTGGAGGACGTCCACAGCTGCAGCTCAGCGTCTCCTCGTCTCCGTCCTCCTGCAGCAAAGCAACACAACATTTACACTTTACAACTAAAGCGGCTAAGACTCAGCCGAGCTGCTGTGAGAGGAAACATCAGAGTGTGGCTGAATGTGTCTCCAGCTGGGATGGAGGCCCACAGGGTGAAGTGGAGGTTCAGGAGAGGCTGCTCATGCTCACCTGTAGGTCTGTGCTTCTTCTTCCTCCTGCACTTCAGACTGCTCAGCACGATGCAGGTGACGCCACCGATGAGAAGCAGACCAGCCGAGCTCACCACGGCAACCAGCACCAGAACTGAAACTACAACAATCTGTGAAACGTCGCCAAGGCTTCGTCTGGGAAAAGACTTTGATGTGACAGCTTTGATGTGTTGAGTGTGACTCTCTGTCCCAGTCTCTGCTCCAGTCTGTGTTCCAGTCTCTGTCCCAGTCTCTGTTCCAGTTTCTGTCCCAGTCTCTGTTCCAGTCTGAGTTCCAGTCTCTGTTCCAGTCTGTGTCCCAGTCTGTGTTCCAGTCTGTGTCCCAGTCTGTGTTCCAGTTTCTGTTCCAGTCTCTGTTCCACTCTCTGTTCCACTCTCTGTTCCAGTTTCTGTTCCACTCTCTGTTCCAGGCTCTGTTCCAGTCTCTGTTCCAGTCTCTGTTCCAGTCTCTGTTCCAGTCTGTGTTCCAGTCTCTGTTCCAGTCTCTGTTCCAGTCTGCGTTCCAGTTTCTGTTCCAGTCTGCGTTCCAGTCTGTGTTCCAGTCTGTGTTCCAGTTTCTGTTCCAGTCTCTGTTCCAGTCTGTGTTCCACTTTCTGTCCCCGTCTGTGTTCCACTTTCTGTTCCAGTCTCTGTTCCACTCTGTGTTCCAGTTTCTGTTCCACTCTCTGTTCCAGTCTCTGTTCCAGTCTGTGTTCCAGTCTCTGTTCCACTCTCTGTTCCAGTTTCTGTTCCACTCTCTGTTCCACTCTGTGTTCCAGTCTCAGTTCCAGTTTCTGTTCCAGTTTCTGTCCCAGGCTCTGTTCCAGTCTGTGTTCCAGTCTGTGTTCCAGTCTGTGTTCCAGTTTCTGTTCCACTCTCTGTTCCAGTCTCTGTTCCAGTCTGTGTTCCAGTCTGTGTTCCAGTCTGTGTTCCAGTTTCTGTTCCACTCTCTGTTCCACTCTCTGTTCCAGTCTCTGTTCCACTCTCTGTTCCAGTCTGTGTTCCAGTCTCAGTTCCAGTTTCTGTTCCAGTTTCTGTCCCAGTCTCTGTTCCAGTCTGTGTTCCAGTCTCTGTTCCAGTTTCTGTTCCAGTCTGTGTTCCAGTTTCTGTCCCCGTCTGTGTTCCAGTTTCTGTTCCAGTCTGTGTTCCAGTTTCTGTCCCCGTCTCCGTTCCAGTCTCTGTTCCACTCTCTGTTCCAGTCTCTGTTCCAGTCTCTGTTCCAGTCTCTGTTCCAGTCTGTGTTCCAGTCTCTGTCCCAGTCTCCGTTCCAGTCTGTGTTCCAGTCTCTGTTCCAGTCTCTGTTCCAGTCTCTGTTCCAGTCTGTGTTCCAGTCTGTGTTCCAGTCTCTGTTCCAGTCTCTGTTCCAGTCTCTGTTCCAGTCTCTGTTCCAGTCTCTGTTCCAGTCTCTGTTCCAGTCTGTGTTCCAGTCTGTGTCCCAGTCTCTGTTCCAGTCTCTGTTCCAGTCTCTGTTCCAGTCTGTGTTCCAGTCTGTGTTCCAGTCTCTGTTCCAGTCTCTGTTCCAGTCTGTGTTCCAGTCTCTGTTCCAGTCTGTGTTCCAGTCTGTGTTCCAGTTTCTGTTCCAGTCTGCGTTCCAGTTTCTGTTCCAGTCTGCGTTCCAGTCTGTGTTCCAGTTTCTGTTCCAGTCTCTGTTCCAGTCTGTGTTCCACTTTCTGTCCCCGTCTGTGTTCCACTTTCTGTTCCAGTCTCTGTTCCACTCTGTGTTCCAGTTTCTGTTCCACTCTCTGTTCCAGTTTCTGTTCCACTCTCTGTTCCAGTCTCTGTTCCACTCTCTGTTCCAGTTTCTGTTCCACTCTCTGTTCCAGTCTCTGTTCCAGTCTGTGTTCCAGTCTCTGTTCCAGTCTGTGTTCCAGTCTCTGTTCCACTCTCTGTTCCAGTTTCTGTTCCACTCTCTGTTCCAGTCTGTGTTCCAGTCTCTGTTCCAGTTTCTGTTCCAGTCTGTGTTCCAGTTTCTGTCCCCGTCTGTGTTCCAGTTTCTGTTCCAGTTTCTGTTCCAGTCTCTGTTCCAGTCTGTGTTCCAGTCTGTGTTCCAGTTTCTGTCCCCGTCTCCGTTCCAGTTTCTGTTCCACTCTCTGTTCCACTCTCTGTTCCAGTCTGTGTTCCAGTTTCTGTTCCAGTCTCTGTTCCAGTCTGTGTTCCAGTCTGTGTTCCAGTCTGTGTTCCAGTCTCTGTCCCAGTCTCCGTTCCAGTCTCCGTTCCACTCTGTGTTCCAGTCTCTGTTCCAGTCTGTGTTCCAGTCTCTGTTCCAGTCTCTGTTCCAGTCTGTGTTCCAGTCTCTGTTCCAGTCTGTGTTCCAGTCTCTGTTCCAGTCTCTGTTCCAGTCTCTGTCCCAGTCTCTGTTCCAGTCTGTGTTCCAGTCTCTGTTCCAGTCTCTGTTCCAGTCTGTGTTCCAGTCTCTGTTCCAGTCTCTGTTCCAGTCTCTGTTCCAGTCTGTGTTCCAGTCTCTGTTCCAGTCTCTGTTCCAGTCTGTGTTCCAGTCTGTGTTCCAGTCTCTGTTCCAGTCTGTGTTCCAGTCTCTGTTCCAGTCTGTGTTCCAATCTCTGTTCCAGTCTCTGTTCCAGTCTCTGTTCCAGTCTCTGTTCCAGTCTCTGTCCCAGCTGTCTTCTTCTCACTTTCTCATGGTAATAAAGTTATGTTTTGTGCCAGCACAGAAAACCACAGAAGAAGAATCCTGAAAGTCAAAGAAGCTCCAACCTGTTCAGTGTTGGAGCTTGAGGCGATGTTAAGCAACCTGAACTCTACGGGACATATCAGACCAAATGTGGAGAGAGGAAGAGCATGTGTGTGAGGCGTGATGACGTCATCACGTGATGACATCATCACGTGATGACGTCATCAGGCGTGTGCAGGTGTCTTTGTTTACGTTACCGGTCTCAGGCGTCTTGTCTGTCTTCGTTTTTTCAACAGTGACTGTAAAACAGCAGCAGGAGATGAAAACATCAAAACTGAGCAGAGAGATGATGAAGAGGCTGAGAGGCTGAGAGGCTGAGAGCTGCTGACCTGCTCCGGTGACAGCAGGGGGTGCTGTGGGGACGCTGAGAGACTCTGGAGGAATGAAACGGAACGTAGCCATCAGAATGATTCCATGGCTTAAAGCAGGGGTGCCCACACTTTTTCAGCTTGGGATCTAAAGACCAAGTGTAAGAGATCTACCTCTCCAAGGAGGGGGGGGGGGGGGGGGTATTACTTTACCACCTATAACAACACTGTCTTGTGCACTCCTCTAGTTTATTCTCATAGACCATTAGATGAGGGTGCCGACTCGGCCGAGTGTGCGACGGCGTACTTGCCGGTGTCGGCTAACTTTTAACCATATGCTAAAAAATATATATATATATATTTTATTACTATTTTATTTTGGAATGCGATGCGATTGACCCACATTACATTACGATCATCTGGCAGACACTTTTATCCAAAGCGACTGAACTTACATTACCACCCTTCGCAGAGGGGGGAGCAATTGAGGGTTTGGTGCCTTGCTCAGGGCTCGAACCGGCGACCCTCCGGTTCCCAAGCGGAAGCTCTACCCACTGAGCCACTGCCTGCCTGCATAGCTACATTGCCTTCGCGAACGACCGGTCGATCGATGTATTGGGCACCCCTGGCTTAAAGCTTCAGACACTGGAGCTATCTGACTGAGTAACGGCGCCCCCATGAGGCCGTAGAGCTCACTACCTTCTCCAATCTAAACCTGCTTTGCCTGAGTGAGTCCAGAGTCGTCTCGGTCTTTGACCTCAAGTTTGGTGTGAAGATGCTTTTTAAACTGTTAGCTTGCGTGTGAACGTACGAGTCAGAACGACGACTGTGGCCTCCAGCTCTCCATTGCAGAGGTACTCTCCAGCGTCCCCTGGCTGCAGCTGGAGGATCTGCAGGGCGTCGTGCTGGTAGCTAAGGCGGGGGTCGTGGCGTTCCGGCTTCACCGTGGCGTTCTTGAAGCGGGTCAGGATGGGTTCACGCTTCCCGCCTTCCCGCCGCTGAAACCAGCGCTGCTTGGGCTTATCGGAGCGTCTGCACGGCAACAGCAGAGTCCGGCCAGCGGACACCCGGAAGTCCTGACCTGGAGCGGAACGGAGCGGAACACGTCATGTTTATATTTATATTCATTTATGATCTTTGATCTCAAACTGCTTCATGTGTGATTAAACATCAATGTAAAGATGTGAACATTAATATGTGCACGTGTTTGAAATGGGACTCAAGTTGAATGTGGACGCCAAGATCCTGGCCGGAGGACCCAGACCTCCACCCAGCCGGGCCGTCAGCGCCTCAGTCCTGTACCTGTCAGGACCTCCAGCTCGGTCACCAGCCTGTCATTGCAGCGAAACGTCCCGGCGTCGGCGTCGTCCAGCCTCAGCAGGCAGAGCGACGCGTCGGGCTTCAGCTGGAACCTGGTGCGGTCCTGGTTGGTCTCATAGTTCTTCTGTCTGGTGACCAGAACCGTCCGGTCCTGATGAGTCCACACCACATCAGAAGTGTCAGAACCGCCGCACCACAGGCAGAGGCGGTGGTCCTCTGGCACAGACAGCTGCAGGACTGCAGGGGGAGACAGAAGACACAGCGGGAGGTTGATTGATAAGTACTGAGCCTCGAGAGCAGCCAACTATGCCGGAGCAGATAAGTTGGAGCTTCATGTCCTCTCGGTGTGAAGGTGGAGATGTGTGAGGTTTCAGCAGCAGGAGCAAACGGCTGAAGCTGCTTCAACCCATTTACTTGAATTATGTTTGGAAAACTCCAACAATGTCAAGAATTCCAAACTGCTCTCCATGTGAAGCTCCCTGTCGCTCAGATCCTTCAGGCGGAAACTCTCCTTTTTCCTCTTTATCTCATGGAAACAGGCTCAGCCAGCCAGACGACAGTGACACACAGACTTATTAATAACTGTAGCTGAGCCTTGAATGTGCCGACTGAAGACAAAGGACTCAAACAATAAAACAACAGTTTGAGGAAGAAAGTCCAAATATTGAAGAAAAACTACTTTGAATATAAAAATATGATCCAAATATAAAGAAGAAAGCTTTGAACTTTGCTCTGTAAAAATGTTTCTATCTTTGTTTTAAAGATGTGAGCATAATTCAGACCCGATCATATACATACATAAATACACCATCACACATGAGGAGAATCAACATTAGTATCATTATTATCTCACTCAGCAACAATAAAGGAATGAGTTTAACTTTACAAACTAACAGTTCATGAAGGAAACAAACTTCCTGAAACTAAGAACCCTTCTGAATGTAACTAAAGACGGATCTGTACCTGTGGTGTTTTCACTGCAGCTGATCTGAAGCATCGGCACACAGCAAAGAAACGGACAGAAGAAGAGGAAACCTAACATTTTCAGAGGGAAACTCAAAGTCAAATACACCAAAGCTGCTCGGCTTCAGGGTGACACTTCATCACTCCTCCTCCTCTTCCTCCTCCTCTTCCTCATTCTTCTCTTCCCTTTCTTCACATGCACTCAGGAGATCAAGCCTATGCAGGTTTAACCCTCTGATGTCCCTGTGAGGTCTCCTGGGGTCACACAGTGAGCATGTGACATCATACAAACCTTCATCTAATGAAATGTTATTGGACGTCTCTGCCTGACATCAATCAAAGAGACCAAAGCAAGGACTTCACACTTTACTCTTCTTTATTTGTCGTAACAATTGAACTGTAATGATTAATTACATGATAATTCCATTGATTATTGAAAATGTATTCAAACTAGCAGATTTATGTGGTTACAATAAATTCATGTCCTCTTATCTCAACATTTACATTTTCTTCGTTCGTGCCTCATTTTTACGCTGTGGCCTGAATGCGTCACTAGAGGGCGCTGTGCCGGAGGATCAAATCTTTGCTGATTAAAGATGATTTAATTCACAGTTCACAGCGCTGATCCTGATCCAGCCCACGTGACCTTTGTGTGACCTTTATGTGTCCATCCTTCCACACTGAAACATGTTACCTGTTGTGTCATCTGTCCTCGTTCACCCCGCAGTTACGTAATAACGCTCCTCAGCCGAAAAGGACGGGAAAAAAATACGAAATATAATTAAAAAAACACAAGCCAACTTTTTATGACGCAGGATTCCTGCCTCTTTAAAGCGTCACTGAGGTAAACTGGACTCGATTTAAAGTCATGACGCAGACAAAATCATGTTATTTTCAGAAAACGTCATTGCGCTCTGGAGTGAAAAAGGTAAAGTTCGGCTCAGTGGACTCTGATCGGCTCTGATTGGCTAAAACGCCTGTCAATGTCCAGCAAACTGATTGTTGATTGGCCATTCTATCTATCAATCACAATTCGGCCATTTCGATTGGACCGAATCATCTTTAAACATCCCTTTGGCACCGCCTTCCAAAATACGTCACTCGAGCCTTTTAACCATCCGATTGGTTTACCGTCCTGCCAATCTTCAGACGTCGCGCTCCTATTGGCTGCTTTGGCGTTGGGGGCGGTGTTTTTGTAGAAAATACGTCTGCCTCTCTGTCATATGCAAAGACTGAGGGCAGCGCCGCACGCTCGTCTCCAGGCGTTATCTTTAGCAAATAATCAATAATTATGATCGTAAATGACGCACACACAGTGAGCCGATCAGCTGTCTGACTCTACAGCGCTACAGATCGATCCGTCTCGCTCTTTGTGTAGCTAGCTAGCTAGCTCTCCGCCCCGCCGGGCTCGTTGTGTCGCGATGAGCGCCGAGCTGCTGTCGGACCTGGACAGCAGGTTCTACCGGGACAACCTGCTGACCAACGAGGACTGGGGTGAGTCACCGAGGAGGAGGAGGAGAGGAAGAAGAAGAGGAAGAAGCGCTGTGTGTGAGAGACGAGCCGGACTCTGTCTCTGTCTGTGTGTGTGTGTGTGTGTGTGTGTGTGTGATGCTAACAGCAGCAGCCCGGGGCGTCAAAGCTTCATTCACCGTTTAAACTCCAAATATTGGACCGGAAACGGTTTTTATTTCAGGCCAATTTGTGTTTGTGTATGGGGCGAAAGTGTGTGTGCGCAGCACGTTGAGCTGTGTGTGTTGTGCGTATTTCCAAACCCGGATATGACACACACACGCACGCGCGCACGCGCGCGCGCGCGCACACACACACACACACACACACACACACACACACACACACACACACACACACACACACACTTCCTTTTGCATTTCCTTCACATCCAATCTGCTCCTAATGTCACTTTATTAGGAACACTGGTGATGTACTGTAAAGGTGAAACAGGTTTATTGTTATTGTGTGAGCACCTTTGGGTCACCCCAGCATCTCCTGCCCCTCCCCCCGGTTATATGGTGTGTGTGTGTGTGTGTGTGTGTGTGTGTGTGTGTGTGTGTGTGTGTGTGTGTGTGTGTGTGTGTGTGTGTGTGTGTGTCTCTCTCTCTCCAGATGCCTGCCTGTACCAGTGTGAGAGCATGGAGGAGGGCGAGGACGGAGACTACAGCCGAGGACTGAAATACGACACCACGGTATGGAGACTAAAGAGAGGAGACACACACACACACACACACACACACACACACACACACAGAGCTCCCTGTCACTTCTGTGTGTTTTAAGGAACAAACAGTCAGCTGTTCATGTGTTCACCTGCACCTCCACTTAGTGTTTAATGAGGACTTAACACTGTAACTATGACAACTACTGCAGATATGATTGCGATACTATTCATGCTATAGAAGAATGTGACTGGATGTGAGCTAGGATGGTTCCTGCTTGTGCTGCTTTGCTCTCTTTCCTCTCCTCCTCCCTCACTTTTCCTCTGACGACCTCTTGCAGTTTGACAATGACCTCGTGCTGACCCTCGATCCAGACAACCCTACATCGCCATGGCGACACCTTGACAACAACCTCCTCACAGGTACAGATCAAATTGTGGTAAATGGGCACATTGGTGTGTGTTTGATCTTATAGTATGGTTCATCCGGTGTGTGTGTGTGTGTGTGTGTGTGTGTGTGTGTGTGTGTGTGTGTGTGAAGGTGACACCATAAAGGAGGAGATGACCATCACACAGCCTCTACCTGTGGAGATGTGTAAGTGCTTCAACAACAACAACAACAACGTACTGTATGGTGACATCAGCATCTACGCTCTGTTACAGTGTGTGTGTGTGTGTGTGTGCGCAGTGTTCCAGGTGAAGGCTGAGCCTCCCTCTCCTGCCTCCTCTCTGAGCTCTGACTGCTCTCTGTCATCACCTGATCCACAGGTGAGTGATTCTCTCAGAGCTCAAACCTGCCTGACCATGTGACAAGCAGGTCACTGTCGCCCCGGTAACAACACCCTCTTATCTTAACCTCACGTCCTGGATGATGCAGTGACTCCTCTGGTTCAGTCCTGGACCTGCAGGATGAGTCCAGGTGCTGCTCCTGATCCGGGATGTAGAGGGGTTTAGAGGCTCTGGCTTCATGCTGCTCTGTGCTCCTCCAGGTGTCGGTCAAAGGTGAGAACCCCCCCACCCCCCCATACATGTACGGAGACGTGCTCTCACCTCCGCTGGGGTCCATGGAGGTCACCGTGGCAACCACAACGGGGACTCCTTTGAACACACAGATGCCCGTGGTAACGCAGGCGCCGACGGCGACGCAGGTCTCAGTGACTGCAGGTAGGCGGGGTCAGACTCCCACGCACCAATCAGGGCCGTCGCAATGGGCCCAGCCATGTGACTGACTGTGTTTTAGTGCTGAAAGTAAAAGTGTGTGTGTGTGTGTGTGTGTGTGTGTGTGTGTGTGTGTGTGTGTGTGTGTGTGTGTGTGTGTGTGTGTGTGTGTGTGTGTGTGTGTGTGTGTGTGTGTGTGTGTGTGTGGGGTGCCCGGGGTGCCCTCAGGCTCCTCCTCCCTGAAGGCCAGCACCATCCTGAGCACCAAGCCGCCCATCCAGCCCCGCCCCCTGTGTGTGACCACGCTGCCCCCCGCCCCACAGAGCGTCGCCCCGACCCCCAAGACCCTTATCCTGCAGGGCCTCCCCAGCATGGACCAGACCAGGCCGGGTGAGTGTGTGTGTGTGAGACTGCAGCTTCTATGTTTGTTTTCCTGTTGTCTCCTGCTGTCTCAATGTGTCTCCTGTTGTCTCCTGCAGTTGTCCTCTCTCAGGCCGTCTGTCTGAGCTCCTCTCCAGCCATCGTCAAAGTGGAGCCAGTCTCTCCCAGCATCTCGCAGCATTGCTCCAGCCCAGCAGCTCTGCCCACCAGCAAGCCCATCGTCCCGGCTACCACGCCGTTGCCGAGCAACAACAACAACGACATTGATGTGAGTAGATAGGACTCTTCATCTGCAACGTCATCATGGTCCAACTGTTACCAGCTTCACTCAGACTTTGTTCTCCTCCTCTTCCTCTGTCCTGCTTCGTCCTCTTCTATCTCGTGTCCTCCTCCTCCTCCTCCTCCTCCTCCTCCTCCAGATGAAGGTGCTAAAACGCCAGCAGAGGATGATCAAGAACCGTGAGTCGGCCTGTCAGTCTAGGAAGAAGAAGAAGGAGTACCTTCACAACCTGGAGGCTCAGCTGAGGGAGGCGCAGCAGGAGAACGAGCGGCTCCGCAGGGAGAACCAGGCTCTGAGGGAGAGGCTGGCAGGGAAAGAGGTGAGGCTTCTGTGTCTGTGGTGCCTTCTAAAGGAACCTCCTCAGGGTCCACAGATGGAGGCCAATGTAGATCCTGGAGCTTAGAGGGATGAACGTTCAAGTTTGCCCCAAAAAACATTTGAAGTTCATGAGCCCACAGCAGAGACGGCTGACCTTCTCCTGGGTTCTCCTTTATAACATGTCAAACTGGGTCAAAGGGTAAAATGACATCATGTGGGCTCCAGATGATGATTTGACCTTGACAGTTCTTCCAAAGCTCTTCTGGGTCTTTGGGGGACTCTGGTCCACTGATCCTCTGTAGGTCTCCAGTAGGTGCTGTTGTCCTGACCTGGTTCTGCTCTGGGCTTTGATGAGGTCACATGTTTGTTAGGAGGCTTCTAACTGATCTGACGGAGCTTCAGTAACATGAAGCTGTGTTTGGTTTCTCAGGGCAGCGACTCGGCCAATAACAAGAGAGCTGTGTGTGTCATGGCCGTGCTGCTCTTCATGACCTTCAGCTTTGGACCCGTCAGGTAGTTTAACATCATCATCTAGTACCATATACTCTATATACTCTAGATCTATACTCTTTAACCCCGCTGGTTCTCGTTCCCGCAGCATCACAGACAGGAAGTTGTCCACGGGCCTGCAAGACAGCATGATGTCACACACAGGACGCCGGCTGCTGGAGATCGAACAACAACAACAACAACAACAACAACATCAACAACAACAACGACCCGAGCCGTCGCCTCCTCCCGGCGAAGCAGAGGACAAGACAGAGACGGAGGAGGACGGAGGACACGAGCGATGGAAGACAGGCGAGACGGAGCGATACGCCGCCGAGCCGTACCAGTTTAGGTGGGAGGAGTCTGGATGTGTTGCCTAGCAACAGTCAGAAGATGCTCTTGGTCTTCTGTCCTGATTGGCGTTCTGCTGCTTGTTCTCCTGCAGGAACCTCAGCGATGTGTTCGGTGACGTGAAGGACTTGGTTCTGCAGGACATCGACCGCTTCTTCACGTCCTCAGACTGCAGACAGTTCAACCGCTCTGAGTCCCTCAGGTCGGCCACAGGAAGTAACACAGACTGTCCCTCTGACCCGTTTCCTGTTTGGCCCAGCGAGTGAGAGCACGGCATGTGTTTGTGTCCTCAGGCTGGCTGACGAGCTGCGGGGTTGGGTCCGCCGGCACCAGATCGACCGGAAGAAGTCTGGAGGAAAACCCAAGGCTGCAAAGAAGGCCAGGATCGCTCAGGTGGGAGTCTTCATCCCGCCGCTGACGCCTGTAGGCAAAGGTCACACACGTGCTGAAATGTTGTTTTGTCACTTCCTGTGAAGCAGAAAGCCCAGCTGAGGAAACCCAACATCTCCAGATACCTGCCGGTCCAGACGCACCGCTCCATAGAGAGGTAAGCACACAGCCAGCTGTCACTCAGGGGCTTTGTTCTGGGTGCTGGCTGAGCCTGAAGGTTCTGCTGTTCTGCTCTCCAGTCAGCTGCAGGTCCTCCCTGGTCCAGAGGTCACATACAGCGACTTCCTGGACGCCATCGACCGCCGAGAGGACACCTTCTACGTGGTCTCCTTCAGACGGGTACGTGAGCACTGCCACTCACACTGAGGCTGACTGATGCACTTCAACATTTTAGTCTTTATTATTGTTTTATTTTCCTGTGGCTTTTTATGAGTTTAGCTCCGTTTTTGTTTTATTTCTGTGATTTTCTTGCTCTTATCAAAGATCAATTCATTTATTTTCATATTTTATTTCTTATCTTCCTTTGATCTGCATTTGATTAAATGATCAATCAATAAGAGTGTATTGATCCTGACTGATCTTCTGCAGGACCACCTGCTGCTGCCGGCCATCAGCCACAATAAGACCAGCCGGCCCAAGATGTCCCTGGTGATGCCGGCCATGTCTGTGAACGGTGAGAGGCCTGAGACGCTCCAGGGTCAAGGGTCAAGACAAGTCCACGAGTCCATGAATACAATCTGTTTACCTCTCCCCCCCCCCCTCTCTCTCTCTCCCCCCTCCCCCTCTCTCTCTCCCCCCCTTCTCTCTCTCTCTCTCCCCCCTCTCTCTCTCCCCCCCTCCCCCTCTCTCTCTCTCCCTCTCTCTCCCCCCCTCTCTCTCCCCCCCCTCCCCCTCTCTCTCTCTCTCCCCCCCTCCCCCTCTCTCTCTCCCCCCCTTCTCTCTCTCTCTCTCCCCCCTCTCTCTCTCCCCCCCTCCCCCTCTCTCTCTCTCTCCCCTCTCTCCCTCTCTCTCCCCCCTCTCTCTCTCTCTCTCCCCCCTCCCCCCCCTCTCTCTCTCTCTCTCTCTCCCCCCTCCTCCCCCTCTCTCCCCCCTCTCTCTCTCTCCCCTCTCCCCCTCTCCCTCTCTCTCCCTCTCTCTCCCTCTCTCTCCCCCCTTCTCTCTCTCTCTCTCTCTCTCTCCCCCCCTCTCTCTCTCCCCTCCTCCCCCCTCCCCCTCTCTCTCTGTCCCCCCTCCCCCTCTCTTCCCCCTTCTCCCCCTCTCTCTCTCCCCCCCTCTCTCTCCCCCTCCCCCCCTCTCTCTCCCTCTCTCTCTCTCCCCTCTCCTTCCCTCTCCCCTCTCTCTCCCCCCTCCTCCCACCTCCCCCTCTCCCTCTCTCTCCCCCCTCCCTCTCTCTCTCTCTCCCCTCTCTCTCCCCCCTCCTCCCCCTCTCCCTCTCTCTCCCCTCTCTCTCTCTCCCCTCTCCCCCCTCTCCCTCTCTCTGCCCTCTCCCCCTCTCTTCCCCCTTCTCCCCCTCTCTCTCTCCCCTCTCCCTCTCTCTCCCCCCTCCTCCCACCTCCCCCTCTCTCTCCCCTCTCCTCCCCCTCTCTCTCTCTCCCCTCTCTCTCCCCCCTCTCCTCCCTCTCCCCCCTCCCTCTCCCTCTCTCTCCCTCTCTCCCCTCTCCCTCCCCCTCCCTCCCTCTCCCCCCTCCCCCTCTCTCTCTCTCCCCTCTCTCTCCCCCCCTCCCCCTCTCCAGAGTCTCTGTATAACTCCTCTCAGGGTTATGAGATGATGATGCAGGTGGACTGTGAGGTCATGGACACTCGCATCGTCCCCATCAAATCCTCCGCCGTTCCGCCGTCCTTGCGCGACCCGCCTCCCCCTCCCCCCTCCGCCCACCACAACGCCCACCATCACCACGGCAACCACACGTCCCTCCGAGGGCGTCACCAGCATCACCCCTCCGCCTCTTCCTCACCGTCGTCCTCCTCACCTCCGCAGCAACCCTTACCTGCCCGCCGCCGGACAGCCGAGTATTTCATCAGCCAGGCAGAAGAGGTCTGATGAGGCGTCGCCGTGGCGATCCACAGAGGCGAGGATGAAGGACTGGGAAGAAAGAGAGGAAACGATTTAAGAGGTAAAAGAAAAAGACGCAAAGCTTGAAAGATGAACTCAGACCAACTAAGGTGAAAGGTTAAAGGTTATACGTCTCTAAGATCCAGAGCAGATCCTCGCACAACAAAGTCCTAAAGTCTATTTACTGAAGCCCCGAGCTTCACTGCACTGAGACTCGGTGCTGCGTTAATGTGAAGTGTACAGTTTATATAAAGCGCTGATCCTTCTGTTGTTCAGCCTGACAGGGGGCGCTGTGGGCCGCACACACACACACACACACACACACACACACACCACTACACCAAGACTGAGGACACGTGGTCTGGACATGTGGACGTGTTTGTCTCTCCGGCTGAGCGACTCATGTTTGTATATTAGCGTTGCGATGCGTCGTCATGGAGGAAAATAAGAACGCAGCATCGATGGCGGTGAAACTGGAGACTTCCTCTGAGCTGATGGAGAGAAGGAAGCAGCTCTGTGTTTCAGTCTGAAACATTCCTGCGGTTGTTTCCGATTTGAGTTTGAATAATTTAAGATCTGTAAATACGAGCGACTTCTTTTTGTAGATATTTAGGTTTTTTTTTTACTTGTGACCTTTTTTTAATGTTTATTTCTTTCAGCCTTTTCACAAGAAAACATTTAAAAACAAAGAGAGAAAAAGAGGAAACATCCCTGAATAATGAGACCCAAAGTATGAGAGAGTTTATCTGAGTTTATATCCGTCTAAATGTTTTTAATGTAAATATGAACAAAGCTCTGATTTCTCTTGTAAACGACTTCAGGAGGCTCAAGTTTGTTTTTTTGTTTGGGACAAAACGTAAAAAAAAAAATATATATTTCTACGACGAAATATGAGGACTGAATTTTTTAATGTTCATTATTTTATTTGTAAACATTTCCACAAATACTTCATTATGACTAAAACGTTTCAGAAGTTTTGAGTCCTTTTGGAGTTTTTGTGAGTCTTGTGTTGGTTCGGAATATGTGAATAAGCCACACCCTCATCCCATGTTGGGGAGGAGCTACAAAATGCCATACTGCATGCAGACACCGGAGGGCGTGGCAGCGAGGGGCAGGCAGAGCGCACATTTTGACGCTTGATGAAGAGGCAGGAAAGTGAGAAAGATCAAAACTTTGCGTCAAAATAAATTGACTGATCAACCGTGTGGGCGTGTCTATCAAACGTCTCGGTCCAACCTGAGCCCGTTCCTGCTACACAACCACAACAAGGGATGTGATGTCATCAACCATCAGAGCAGCGGCAGTGTGAGGCAGTCCGTCACAGTCGAGTCCGTCCCGCCGTCTGCCACACGCTTTGAAGCGTCTCTGCTCCATGTGACAGACGTTACCATTACTGCCCCCCCACCATTTAGGTTTGTAACGGTACTGCATGTTGCCGAGGCGTCACATTGATCCTTGAGGACACAACCACGGTGATCCTGCACACGCGTGAAGGCCGAAGGCCAAACTCAGCCAGGCCACCACCCTGATCACTTCTTTGTTTGTCTTTTATATTTGTTTGTTTATTGTTTGCACATCCAGCATTTATCTGCTAACTGAACAGCTTCACCTTCCCTCTGATCATACTCAACATATTTCCTCTTTCATGTTTGTTTATACTTCCTGTTGTCCAAAGTGAGAGTGGATCTGAAGTCATGTGACCCCACCCGGGTCTGCTCGTGTTTCTGTCCTGGTGTGTAAATATGAGTCTTTGTCTTTTTTACGTTGTCTAATTTAAATGTAAAAACATCAGAAATGTGTCGTAGTTCTTTGATGAAACACGACGTCTGAACTGCTGACTCATGTTTGGATTCAAATAAAACCTGGAGTTTGATAAGTTTATATATTTATAAAGTATTGAGTTTGTGTGTGTGCGCCTGCGTGTGTTTGTGTGTGTGGGGGGCGGGCTTAGAACAGGTGAGCGAGACCGGAAGTCACCACTGACCCAGTGATTGTAGCAACTTTAGCTAAAAAGCGTCAAGTTATCGTCCAAATAAACGTCTAAGTTTCATTTCCAGGCTCAGTTTAGCTGTTCTTCGATAAACCGGATTATATCTCGTTTCCTGTCATACATGTTATCTCAACAGGTAAGAGAACGACTTAGCTGTTTGTTTTAAACTAGTTTCATCTACGGAGGTTTTTAATGTTTTAAAGCTTAAAGTTATTTGTTTTTCAGTCCTGTGGATGTTTATATTTTCCTTATTATTTTCTAATAACGGATAAAAAAACAAATAAGTAGATGCGATGATGTGACGTCATCCTGGAAAATTTAGAACCAGTTTGTCAAAGAATTAAAACGGATTGTTTACACTTGCGCGCTAATGAGGCGAGTTCATCAGAAATATAACTTACTGGAAAAATAAACTTTTCGTTAACATTTATTGATATTACTTTGCACTTTTATATTCACATTTATATTAATCTGCTTCATTAAAGCCTCACCTGCTGGTGACTCAGCGTGCAGCTGTGCCGTCAGCCCCTAGAGGGCGACAGAGCTCTGTGGGCAGAGGCAGGGAGTGTAGTGAAGTATGTTTATGTCCTGTATGAGGTCAGCAGGCGGCCCACTCAGCACATTAATGACTCCTTAACTTTCACCTCCAGTATCAAACCTAAACATTTCATGTCTTTATCTTTTCCCTGATGGCCTCATGTCCTGCAGCCTGACTTCCTGTTTGGCCTCTGTGGTCTCCTGCCTCCTCACTGTGACGGAGTGCAGAGCTGCAGTTTATCATCCAGGAGGAGAGAGAGAGAAATGAAGTTGCAATAAAGGTCAAAGTTCACACTAATCATTTAGATACAATTACTATTAATGATACGACCAATACCTGATCAGCTGATGGGTTTGACCCCCCCCCCCCCACACACACACCTGATGAGGGATACATTTCACACATTAGCTGTGTATAGGAGCTAAACACACACACACACACACACACACACACACACAGGTGAGGAGGTACTGTGCTACATTCTTCAGCCACAGAGGGTCCTTGGAAACTCAGCTTTCAGGTTGATGGATCCCAGGTGAACCCTGATGTTGGTGCAGACACATGTTCTGTCATGAAGGTGCTGATCATCATCTGGTCTCCTTCTGTCAGTCCAGCTTCTTCTGTCTTCTTCATGCTCTCCAGATCAATTCTGTGGCTTGCTGGAGCTTCATGCTGATGATGATGATGATGATGATGTCCTTGTGTTTCAGACCTGTTCAGGGCCTCAGGATCAGGGTTGGGGTGCAGACTGATCTATGAGGCAGTGAACCTTTGCTCCAGTGCTTTTTGTTGTTTATGGAGGAAGGACAAACTTGTCTCCTCCTCCTCCTCCTCCTCCTTCTCTCCTTGTTTCCTCCTAATGCTTCCTACCAGGATACAGGAGGCTTTGTAGGAGCCTTCAGTCACCTCTGCACCAGCTGAGCCTCCATGACATCACTGCTGCTCTCTGGTCCCGTCTTCAGTGAACAGATCCTGTGCCAGATGTTTGAGCTCCACCAGCTGCTGGTCTGGAGGCTCAGACCCTCTCGCTCAGCCACACTGTGTTTGGTTCTCAGATGATGTATCGTGTTTCACATTGGACTCTGAAGCCTCTTAGAAAGCTGTTCAGGCTGCTTCAGTCTTCAGTTTGACCTTTAGAAGCCTACAAGCTGCTGCAGCTCTACTTTGGACCTCAGCTGTTTACAGAGCAGCAGTGTGATGAGAGTCTGCTGGACTGGGCAGGTCCTGGTCTGACTCAGGCCTTCCTCCTTACAGGCCCCGCAAATACTCTCAGCTCAGCTCATCAGTGATGAAGGAACTAATGAGATCTGGTCCGGTCCGGTCCGGTCAGGCTCGGTCCGGTCTGGTCCCGGTTGCTGTGTGGGTCTAAGTGTAGCTGCTTGTAGAACCTTTGTTAAAATGCTGCCGGATCAAAAGCTGTCCTCTCCTTTCAGGCTGAGTCTGAGCAGCTGCATGGCTCCCGTTCCTCAGATGATGATGTAATGTGTCCCACTCTAACTGACGCCTGGAATAATTCACATTCTGCAGCTCGGTTTGAATTCCACAGAGGAAAACCTTCTTCCTCCCCTCTGTGCTGACAATGGAGGCCTTCATCTTCCTCAGAGCAGCTGAAGACTCTGAGCTCTCCTCCTGTTGAACAATCAAGTGGACCACAACCAATCAGTCTGGATCCATAACCTGCATCGTGTCTCAATCAAAGTGTGTGTGTGTGTGTGTGTGTGTGTGTGTGTGAAAGTCATCAGTCATCTGAGGTTCAGCTGAGTGTTTGGGTTCTCAGTCAGCTGAGGCTCAGCTCCACTCAGCTGAGACTCAGCTCCACTCAGACTCAGCTCCACTCAGCTGAGGCTAAGTCACATCTGTAATCTGCTACAACACCAGAAAAATGATCTGAATGTTAAAAACGTGCTAAAATGCCAAAAATCCCACAGAGGCATAACATGTTTTGGCAGCAGTTCCTCCTGTGTTTGGTGGCAAAGGAGGAAGTTCACAAGCTTCTCCTTGTCTCCTCCTCAGCCCACAGGAGCATTACTCGCCAAAACAAAGGCGGCCCTCGTCTTTGGCCTTCGCCCAGCCCCACAGCGCCGCCGCTCATCGCTGGGAAACGCTTAACCTTTAAACGATGCTAATGAACCAGAGAGAGAGAGAGAGAGAGAGAGAGAGAGAGAGAGAGAGAGAGAGAGAGAGAGATAGATGACATGAGGGACAGGAAACTGGCTTGACACAGATCAGTCAGGTTACTGAGGGAGGGTTAAAGGGTCAAAGGTCACAAACAAAGGTTTAGGTTCTTATTGTGTCGCCTGCAGTGAGAAACAGGTGGAGAGGAGGATGAAGGATGGAGAGCAGCAGGTCTTCCTCCCTTGTTTGGCTCTTGGTCTTCCTCTGTGCTCGTCTCTGATTTGCTATTGTGAGAATCAAAACAAAGCTCAGTCAGGTTCAGGTGTTCCAGGCTGTTGTCCTTCAGCTTTTTATGGGATGAAGGTTGGAATGAAGAGGAGAGGAAAGGGAAGGAAAGGAAGGAGAGAGAGAGAGAGAGAGAGAGAGAGAGAGAGAGAGAGAGAGAGAGAGACAGAGAGACAGAGAGAGAGCGACCCTGCGGGCTCATATCTGGTCTCACTCTTGATGTTCTTCCAGTCTTGGCTTCTCAGCGATGGACAAAACAGAGTTTCCTTGGAAAGCCGTCGCCAACAGAGCCGCTCTGTGGCTGAGGTGCAGGCTAACAGAGCCGTCATAGAGCTTCAGAGTTAAGGGTTGGTTATTGATCAGGCATTGATCAGGCATTGATCAAACTGTATCCAGATCTGCTGGTCCAGGGCGAGGATGTGGTCCATCTCAGGCCGGAGGCCACGAGCTCTTGGCTCCTCTGTGTAAACACTGAGTCAGAGGAAGGACAGGGTCAGAGGTCAGCGTGGGCTCGTTCTGATGTCTGATGATGTTTTTCTCTCTCTCTCTCTCTCTTTAGAAGGCAGCATGGAGACCAGCAGGACGTCTGTAGCTTTACTTCAGCCTTTGTTTGACCGACCAATAGAGGAGCTGATAGATGTCAGGGTTATCAGGTGAAGATTGTGGGCTTCAGCATTCAGCCTGCACAGCACATCAGTGACAAAAGCCTGGGTAGGACAGTTACTATCCCCCTCTCTGTTCCTGCCAATGCTACAGTGCCACTCAGTGGAGAGTTTAACAAATGTAACTATGTAACTTTAACTGCTGTCATAAAGTTTGTTCACTTGCAGCAGAAACGTCCCTGATGATGCTGCAGAGGACAACCAGCCAGGTTTATCTGTGTGTGTGTGTGTGTGTGTGTGTGTGTGTGCGTGATGTCACAATCTGGAGCTCGGTAGCATCAACAAACACAAACAAACGGAGAGAAGAGAGGAGAGGCTGACGACCGTCAGTCATGAAGCCCAACGCCCCAAAAACATCCAGAAACTCAGATGTTTTCCATCGCAGTCCCCCCTCCGCCCAAGAGGGACCTGTAAAGCCCAGTTACATCAGAGAGAGGGAGAGAGGGAGGGAGAGAGAGAGAGGGACGGAGAGGGGGAGAGGGAGAGAGAGGGAGGGAGAAAGAGAGAGAGGGACAAACTACATTTTCTCATACTTGAAGAATTTTTCCTCTCTCTCTCGCTCTCTCTCCCCCCCCAACTCCCTCTCTCTCTCCCCCCTCTCACTCTTTCTCCCTCTCGCTCTCTCTCTCCCCCCCCTCTCTCTCTCTGTCCATCCCCCTCGTGGTTCTGTTGGTCATTTGAGAGAGAGAGGGAGAGAGAGAGAGAGAGAGAGAGAGAGAGAGAGAGAGAGAGAGAGAGAGAGAGAGAGGGACGGACGGATGGAGCAGCTGACTGACAGACTGCAGACAGACAGATTCATCTCCGCTCTGTCCAGGTAAGACGCCTTTAAGCTCCTCTGATCAATACTGTTTTCTGCAATCAATAATCAATCACTGGGATGGTGTCATTGATTGTTTTAGTTGTATTGATTGAACACTGAATGATCTAATCCAGATGAAGTCTTTACAGCTGTTGACTTCAGGGCTCTCTCACTCCGTCACTCATCATTTACTTCACTTCTCTGATTTTCTGTCCCCGGCTGCACAATGAAGAGAATTCTCAACGAAACTGGAATTATTATTATTCTGACATGTTATTGTGAGGTGATGTCACTCACTCCCAGTGAGGAGGGAAAGTCTCATCATGTAGCAGCTCAATGCTTTTTGCATCAAAATCTGTTGGCGTTGTTGTCATTTTTGTGCCCCCCCTCCTGCATGTGGTGCATTCATCAACAAACAAATCTTGCAGCCATATTTCTTTTGCCTTTTGCTCCAGACGTCTCATTAGCATCTGTTAGCATCCAGGCTGTCTGTTTAGATCATTAATCTCTTATTCAGATCATAAACATACAATTTCTAATTATAAAGGAAGAATTCTGAAATATGAGATGAAATCAAAGTAATGTTGTCTGTTTTAAACTGAAACATCAAAGGGATCAAATTTGACCCAAAAAAGAAGAAGAAGTTGTGATTCGTTGATCAATGGAATTTCTGTTTTTAGTAGCAAACTTTAAAAACAAGGACAACAGTTTGATTGTAGCAGTTGGCAGAAATGTTGAACCTTCGTTATCGAGTGTAGATTTGTAGATGCGTATAAATGAGTTCAGCCTCCAGAGGCTCACAGAGCGGCTCACAGAGCGGCTCACAGAGCGGCTCACAGAGCGGCTCACAGAGCGGCTCACAGAGCGGCTCACAGAGCGGCTCACAGAGCGGCTCACAGAGCGGCTCACAGAGCGGCTCACCGCGGGCCGGCGGGTGCCAGGTTTGCGCCTGCAGGAGCCGCAGACTTGAGTTTACTTTGGCTACTGGAGGCTGAGGTGTGTAGGATGAGAAGAGGAGGAGTGGAGGGGAGGAAGAAGAGCAAAGAGAGAGCTGAAGGCTTTTATGATGCATTCAGGGACTTAATGTTGGCCTGCTGAGCTCAGACTGCTCAAACAGCTGTCAAGTATTTATGAGATAATTGGTCCCATTCAAGTCAATACACACACACACACACACACACACACACACACACACACGATAACGAGCTGCCGTCCAGACGAAAATGATATATTAAATATGTTATATGACTTTACGCCGTCTGTATATTTCTTGTTCTACTGATCTCATTCTGGCAGTCAGTATCTCATATAATACATGTTTACGTATATATCAGGAGAGCCGCAGTAATAAATCTAGAACATTCACAGTGAAAGTTGTTCAGTACGTCTGGGACTGAAAACTAAACTGTGTCCATATAAACACGTATTTGTATCCTAACTGGGAGGGAGGACAGAACCCCTACACCCTACACTACCCCCCCTTTGCTCGCTGGAGCAAAGGCAGTTCATGTGTTCAAAACAAGATGTCCGTTACACTGAGTGATGAAGAAAGCCGTCTGCCAGTAACGATAAACCCTGAAAAACAAGGACAGGCAGAGAAAATAAAGAAACGCGAGTTAGACTCCAGCGATGAACTTCCTCTGGACTCTTCTCTACACTCCCTTATTAGTTGTTGAAATTTGCGTCTCGGGGAAGAATCCGTCCTCCTACTGTTGCCTCTTCTTCGTCCTCCTCTTCTTCGTCCTCCTCTCCTCCCAGGTCTGGGAATTCTCAGCATCTGGTTTCTGCCTTCAGACCTGGATGAGGACTCAGGGTGGATCTGTGCAGCATTAAGCAGCTCCCTGGGGCGACACGCCGGTCTGAACCTTCAGGGTCGGACTGCCGGCTACTGTTGGTGTGGGAGGAGTCTCATGTTTGTCCTGTGATGTCTCACTAAACTTCTACACACAGGATGGATTTAGTTTTCCTGCTTTGTCATCTTTTGCTGATGAACTTTCATCTTTTCTTTTCCACCTCAGCAGCTGCAAACCTTAAATAAATATAGAAATAATATAATAACAAACAATGATGAGACAAAAAACAAAGGAAGGAATTCAACAATTTTAAAACTATATTATGTTAACATGAATCACAAGCAAATCAAATTCAACATTCTGGTTTCACCCTGAAGTTAGTGTGTATCATTATCTTCATCTTCATCTTCCTCTTCATGAGGAGGCAGCAAGCTAAGGTCCAGTCCTGTTGCTATAGTTACACATTAGTTTGTGCTGAACAGTCTTCAGTCCTGAATCTTACAGATTCAGGACTGCAGTGCTCCTGACTAAATAATGTATTATATGAGATGCTGACTGCCGGTATGAGCTCAATAGAACAGGCAATAAGCGAAGAGTGTAAGTTTTAACGTGAGTTCCCAGCTGTCAGGTCAACAAGGCAGAGAGGCAGAAGATGTGAAGATGTTTGGAGGCTCACAGGACCGGTCCAACTTTAACCAAAGCTGAGTCTGACAGCAGCTTTACTCTTCATCCCAGGAGGACGAGCCCTGCCAGACAAAGGAACGCTGGACGCAACATCACACAGACCGGTGATTCATGGTGGAGACTTTATGAAACTGGAGAACCACAAACAAACCTTCACCACCCTGATCAACCTGAGCCCCGCCATGCCTCACACCTTCCTCCTCCTGCTCCTCCTCCTCCTCTTGGCTCATCCCGCTGTCCTGACCCCATCAACCTCCCGAGAGTTAGAGGTCAGGAATGAAAGGACACCGAGGGACGCCACGCAGGACATCAAGGTGAGGCGGTGCTCAGGTTTAGTTGCTGGCTGTATCAAAAAGTGACAAACAGAAACTAAAGAATATTAACAGAAGAAACAGAACCAAGGCAGAGTTCAAGTTGTCTTTGATCCACTTCCTGTCTGTTGTTAGTCTTTTGTGTCTCTCAGTGGTTTGGATTGTGTGACATAATGAGTTTAACCCTATCCAGACCAAGGAGGTGTCCAACAGCTCTGAGCCTTTAGATGCATGCATGTATGCAAGTCAAAAGTGACCTGAAACACACGTGCAGGTATCTCTGTGTGTCTGTGACCTTCATCACATCTTCCTCACGTCTCATCACGGCGTTAACACCATCACTTTACAGCCTGGATGGGATGATGTCATCCATAAATGAGAGACAGCTGAAGTGAACAGAGTGTCTTGTGTGCAGGTTGTGATCTCTGAAGGCTGCAGCACTCAGGACGACTCCGAC
>NW_027466962.1:0-2500 GCF_046128005.1 Genypterus blacodes
GTCTCTCTCTCTCTCTCTCTCTGTCTCTCTCTCTCTCTCTCTCTCTCTCTCCTCCCTCTCTCTCTCTCTCTCTCTCTCTCTCTCTCTCTCTCTCTCTCTCTGTCTCTGTCTCTGTCTCTGTCTCTCTCTCTGTCTCTCTCTCTCTGTCTCTCTCTCTGTCTCTGTCTCTGTCTCTCTCTCTCTCTCCCTCTCTCTCTCCTCTCTCTCTCTCTCTCTCTCTCTCTCTCTGTCTCTGTCTCTCTCTCTCTGTCTCTCTCTCTGTCTGTCTCTCTCTCTCTTCACCGACGGTGGGATGTCCTTGTGATGATGTTCCCCTCCTCCTCTTCTTCAGGTATGTACGGGCCTGATGAAGGTTGGGCGTCGGCTTACCCAGAATGTCGAGATAAAAATCAATCGCCCATCAACATCGTGGACCAGGATGCCAAGGTATCCACGGAGTACCAGGAGCTGACGCTGGAGGGCTTCGACTCGGAATCCTCCAACAAGACGTCCATGAAGAACACGGGGAAAACAGGTACAGGCTGCCCTTCTTCTTCTACTGCTGCTTCAGTGTTGCGCCCCCACAGGGCAGTCAGGCTCCTGATGGTGGCGCTGCAGCATCCATGTTAACAGTTGCAGCTGTTTGTGTTGTGTGTGTGTGTTTGTCCCATTCAGCCTCAGCTCACATGATGAAGCTGAAGGTCTCAAATATGAGTTTGTGTTGTTTGATGACAAAGAGCGACATGTTTAATGATCCAGGCTCTTATGGGCATCTGTCTGCACGTCAAACATCTGCCTCATCACAGCAACAACATGACAGCAGACAGGTGCAACACGCAGCCAGCCGTGAACATCCTGTTTGGATTCACACACCGTCCATGCGTCACTGAGAGGCTGAGAGACTGAGAGGCTGAGAGACTGAGAGGCTGAGAGACTGAGAGGCTGAGAGACTGAGAGGCTGAGAGACTGAGAGGCTGAGAGACTGAGGAAGAGTCCAGGCAGATGATACAGAACGGGAACATGACATCATACAGAGGGTTCAGGGTCAAAAGGTCAGAGTCACTGTAGGATAGAGATCCATGACAACACACAGAGGGTTCAGGGTCAAAGAAAATATATTTTTTAGAAGTTATTGATTCAAACACATGGTCTTGTTACATCAGGACGAATGATTGTTTAATGTTTTCACTCAGCTGCAGAAAATGCTCCTAAATGACACTTAGATCATGACAAACGTGAGGCTTGATGATGTCACTGCAGCCAGGAGACTACATGGCCTTTAGGATGTGTGTCAGTATCGTGTGTGATGCTGAGTGACAGGATGAGCTCAAAGGTTAAAGCGTCGCCGCCGTGTTGCTTTGACAATTGAAAATCTCATTGATTCCAGAAAGCGTCCTGTTTATTGGCTCCGGTCTCGGCGGCTGTCGAGGACCCTGCAGGTATTTTGTCTCAGCTCCACTTTGTCATGGAGACGGACGTCCCCTCCCCCGCCTGTCGCCGAGGCCACAGGTGGTCGCCGCCTGACTGCTGACAGCGCTCAGAATCATCACTTACATCCCGGTGTGTCTGCTCTCACAGGGAGGGGAAACAAATCACTGACTGTTTACGCTGGCCTGACTGATAAGTACTGAGCCTGACACTAAGGGAGGCAGCAGACATTGATTGATAAATCCTGAGCTGAGAGAAGCCGGTAACACACAAGGGTCACAACTTATCAATCAACCCTTTATCAAGTGTCAGTGTTACAATCACAACATTTGTTTTGTTTTTGTGGTGAGCCACTTCTTCATACAGAAGCAGGTGTCAGGTTTCCTGTCTTTACAAAGGTCGATTGATAAATCTTGAGCCTAGCAGAGGAAACATCTTGACTTAGGACTTCACCTGTGCTGAGGTCAAACTTGACTTTGACAAGTTTTCCACCTTGTTTGGCTCCACCCACCGACAATATGTGGTATGACAGTTCAAAAGGTCAGGCTGCTTCTTCTTGGTTGGACTCTAACGGTGTGAGTGATGGTTCTGGTCTACAGGCTGAGTTCTGATCCGTGGGTCTCTTATTTTGAAAATGAGCTCATGTGCTTTGGGTTTTGGTTTTGGTCCAAGGTTCTTGACCCCTGACGACCTCTGGGGTGTTTACATAGAACACAGCACAAACAGAAGTGACACAGTGCACAGCTGCAGGTACAGAAGCGTCTGGCTGCTGTCCAGCTGTGTGTGTGTGTGTGTGTGTGTGTGTGTGTGTGTGTGTGTGTGTGTGTCTGCGGGGGGGGGGGCAGTATATCAGGAGCTGCTTACCCTGAGCTGCTGTGTAGGAAATGAGTGATGAGTGTAATATACAGTGCAGTGTGTGTGTGTGTGTGTGTGTGTGTGTGTGTGTGTGTAATCCCTGAGGCTGGGATGGAATGAGGATTGTTATGTGGACATTATGAGCCAACAAGACAGCCAATAAACAAACACGCACAGAAATCATAAACAGGAAGTCCTCAGCTGCAGCAGGATAAGAGTTATTTCTATATGATGAAGA
>NW_027466962.1:20000-25000 GCF_046128005.1 Genypterus blacodes
ACACACACACAGGCCCTAGTCCATCCCTGTCACCAGGCCCCGCCCCCCTGAACAGCCAGCACACACACAATCTTATCTCCCTCCTCTTCCTCTGGTCTTTGATCATCCTTCCTCTCTGTGAGGATGAACCCTGATCTCTTTGGTGATCAGAGAGGTTTAACCCTTTCCTCTCTGACCTTGACTGTAGTGCCACCTACAGGTGACATGGATGACCTTTGACCCTATCTCCTTAGTTATGTTGGTTATGTTGTCCCTCAGGCTGCATGGCATGATGTTGTGTTTGGAGTGCCTCCTTCTCCAGGCTCAACCTTTAGGCGTCAGGGCGTCAGGCGGTCGTAGCGTCGATGTTATCTCCACACCAGAGGAGCCTCATTACGGGCGCTCGATGTAATCGTGTCCGTCAATAGCAAACGGTGAACAAGGCCGACACAATGCAAATGGAATCAATAGCACAAAGCCAAAGGCGATGAAACCGGAGCACCTGGACGCCATCCAGGAAGCTGCTGCACCTGGGAGAGCCGGCGCAGCGGAGATCAGGTATGGATCTGTGTCCTCACACTGTGTCCTTCCCTGCAGAGAAGGAGACGTTCCTGGAGCCCTTTGTGCTGAAGGACATGCTGCCCTCCTCGCTCGGGAGTTACTACCGCTACACCGGCTCTCTGACCACGCCCCCCTGCAGTAAGGTGGTGGAGTGGATCATCTTCAGCAGACCCGTCTACGTCTCCTACAGACAGGTGAGGAACACACACACATCCACACATGGGCTGATGATGACATCATGAGAGTCTCTGTCTCCACCCTGAGGACACCAGCCATCACAATGTAACTCCATGGAAACCACAGATTAGGACCATAGCAACCCACTAACAGCTAATCTGGAAACAACCAAGCTGCATTCTGATTGGTTGGGAGTGAACACACACACACACACACACACACACACACACTATTCTGGAGTTTTGTGGAAACAGAAGAAATAAAGACGTTTAAATGCGGCGTGACTCGGCGTGAAGACAGGAAGTCACAGTTTGTTTGGCACAAACCAAACTGTGACTGCTGGAGGATTTTTACATCCGGAGAATAAAAGCCAAAGAAGTGCAAAGCTTAGAGGCTGAGGAGACATGGGAGGAGACATGTGAGGAGACGTGTGAGGAGACATGGGAGGAGACATGTGAGGAGACGTGTGAGGAGACATGGGAGGAGACATGTGAGGAGACGTGTGAGGAGACATGGGAGGAGACATGTGAGGAGACGTGTGAGGAGACATGGGAGGAGACATGGGAGGAGACATGTGAGGAGACATGGGAGGAGACATGGGAGGAGACATGTGAGGAGACATGGGAGGAGACATGGGAGGAGACATGTGAGGAGACATGGGAGGGGACATGGGAGGAGACGTGTGAGGAGACGTGTGAGCAAACGTGTGGGTGCTTGTTGTGCTTGTTGTGCTCGGCGGTGCTGTTGTGCTTGTTGGCGAGGTGTTAAACAGGAAGAAGGTGTGAGACCACAGAGGAGGAGCTCAGACGTGAGTCACAGCTCTGCCTCTCAGCTGAGCGAACCACAGCTCACCACCAGGGGGCGACAGGACAGATGAGGAAGGAATTACTGGAACTGATTGATTGATAGTTTTCCAGAAAATAAGTTTTTCTGTGAACACTAAAAGGTATTTTAGAACAATTAGTAGTTACGGAGTAGATGAGGATGAGGATGATGAAGAGAGAAGATGAGGATGATGAAGAGAGTAGCTGAGGATGAGGATAATGATGAAGAGAGAAGCTGAGGATGATGAAGAGAGAAGCTGAGGAGGATGATGATGATGAAGAGAGAAGCTGAGGATGATGATGATGATGAAGAGAGAAGCTGCTGCAGAGTTTGAGAGGAAAATCTTCAGCGCTCTCCATCCTCCTCCTCCTCAGTCCAGAGGCGACTTGGCAGCTTCGTCCTCTAATGAGAGCAAATGAGTTTGTTTAAGAGCAGCAGTGGAGCGTTCCAAACGGAGATGAAGAGGAGGAGCAGAGAGATGGATGAGAGGGAGGAAGAACCATCACGCCAGCACAGCGCACTCTGTCATTCATCATCCACACACACACACACACACACACAGGTTTGGTAGTTTGGTTTGTTGCTATGGTGTTGCTAGGTGATGGCTGCAGTGTTCAGGGTGGTTGCCATGGTGTTTGCTTGTTGTAGGTGGTCCATCTGATGAAATCAACACAAACGCTGAGCTGTGTCACTCAAAGCCAGGCCCACATGAGTGACAGAAGCTCACAGATGAGTCTGGAGCTTTAACCACATTTGGAGTCTGGTTTTCCTTTGTTTCCACTGAGATGGAGGCAGGGCTCAGCGGGACGCCGCTGTCCCTCCTGCTCTGCTGCTGTGACCACCTGGTCTCTAAGCTCAAAGTTCTGTTTGAAGTTTGTATGTTTCCTGTCGTTATTCTGCGCTGATCTCCAGAGGAAACACGATGGAGGAGATGAAAGAGAGACGGAGGGAGGATCAGCCTCCGCCTTTGTTTGGGACGAGAGTTGAAGTAGGTCAGTGACGCCACGCTGCAGGCCCAAGCTCTGAGAGCCCATCCATGCTCAGACTCAACTAAAGGGGCCTTACAACACGCACATTTGGGCTTGGGTTTTTTCGTCTACCTGAATTTACAACCAACCAGGGAGGAGGAGACCAAGAGACCAGGAGACCAGGAGACCAAGAGACCAGGAGACCAATAGACCAGGAGAGCAGGAGACCAGGAGAGCAAGGACCAGAGAGCAACCAGAGAGCAATGAGGAAACGCAACAGTCTGCCGTAAACCAAACCACAGGATCAAATCAAAACACTGTCCCAAGTCCAGCTGCTTCCTGTTGGAGCAGAGAAGAGGAAGTGTGGAGACTTTCTGTCTCAATCCTGTGGACAGCAGTTTGGACAGCAGTTGTCCCGTCCCTCATCACTCCAGGTGGTCCTGGGTTTGTCCTCAGATTCTGGAAGACATCAAAGAAGAATATGACATAGGCTCCGGCTCACAACTTATCAATCAACAATCCATAGACCTGGGTATCTATGAAGACGTTTAGCTACATAAGAGTAACAGACTGAAATATAGATAGATGATCTGAGGGTTGATTGATAAGTAATGAGCCCAGTATATGACACATCTGTCAGCAACATGTTCAGGTTCATGATCTGTGTGAGGCTGCACGTGTGCACACATCGCCCAGGTGAACGCCAGATAACATCTACTGATCCTGCAAGAGGAAATTAAAGTGTCACAGCAGCAGGAAGTAGAATAAACCACAGCGCCATCTCATCTTAAAACACAAAACAGAGTAGACTGAGGATCGTGGACCTGAAGGCTCCGGCTCCACACGCCTCCTCACATGCCCCGGGTCTTGGATGCAGCAGGCAGAGCAAAGTAGCCCGTCACATACGTTACTGTATGTGATGAAGACGTCACAGGATGAAAGAGATCAACATGGGGACGCGTAGGCAGAGTTTAGAAGAGAGAGAACATGAGAGCAGATGGAACTACAGGCCAGTGTTCAGATCGCTTCCATCATGGAAGAGGAGGACAGGTGTGTGTGTGTGTGTGTGTGTGTGTGAGGTCTGCAGACTGAAACCTCAACTTTCACACACTTTTATACTTTTAGAGTAAGTATTCAGGATGATGCTAATGAGGCCGGAGCAAAGGGGGGAGGGAGGTGTAAAGGGAGGACGCTCTCCTTCAGTCCACCTAAATCAAACTCTGCTTTAGCGTGTGTGTATGTGTGTGTGTGTGTGTGTGTGTGTGTGTGTGTGTGGGCACCAGATGCCATCTGCCACAGTAAGTCTCAGTTTCCTTCCTACAACAAACTCAGACTCCCAGCAGCCCCCACTCCTCCCGGCACAAGCTGTTAGCGTGTTAGCGTGCACACAGGATCCATCTGCCGCCGCAGACAGAGCGCTGACACTTCAGTCACACGGTGGAAATCCACGTCTGCTCTGGACGTCTCGCCGCCCGGTGAGCGTTTGACAAACGGCGACACACAGGAAGAGGCCAACATCAACAGGAAGCCAAAGCAAACTGTTCACCAGCTGACGGCTCGGCTCGCTAAGCCAGACAAACTGCTTCAAAGCAGAGGGAACCCAAGAACTCAGCTTACAGCCTCAATCAGTGATTTTACTTCCTTCACATAGAGAAGACAAGCAGAGTTCAGCTGCTGAGCCTCATCATGTTCTACTGAGAGCATTCAGACAAACATGACTCAACCTGAGCTCAGCTGATGATAACAGGAAGTAGAGTTACCATAGTAACTACAGGCGGTGGGCCCAACATGTCCTCTCCATCTCCTCTTCTGTTCTCCAGCAGCTCCTCTGCTGCACAGCTCCCTTTGCTCCTCTTCTTCACACGCGGACCCTCAGACGTCTCCACTCTTCCTCTCTCAGTCCTCTCACTCTTCTTCATCTGTTGCTTTGCGTCTGTAGAGCTCTAACTTCTTCTTCTCTCCTTCAGTGCAACACAAACCAAACACTTCTGGAAACATCTGTCACTTCCAACCAGAACATCAGTCAGAGACCTCATGTCCTACGTAACCATGGAGACACAGTGTATTTATGTTCCAGATGTATGAATGACCCCCCCCCCCCCTCTCTCTCTCCAGTTGGAGGCGTTCTACTCCATCTTCACCACCGAGCAGCAGGATCACGTGAAGTCAGTGGATTATCTACGCAGTAACTTCAGGCCCATCCAGAGTTTGGATCATCGTCACGTCTACAAGTCGGCCATGAAAGACGCCTGGCTGCCCGACCTGACGGACAGCGGCGGCGGCGGAGGCGGCGGCAGCAGCGGTCCTTACGGCACAGAGTCGTCCAAAGGTACAACACAGAGAGAATGACATCAACAACACCACTGACTCATAGATGACAACCTCCAAAATAACACTTTATAAAGTAGAAGACAACAGAATCTGATCTCACATCACGACACAATGAAGGGAACTCTACGTGTTTACACAGAACAGAGTCCAGATACTTAG
>NW_027466962.1:32500-42957 GCF_046128005.1 Genypterus blacodes
GTTGTGTGTGTCGGCTGATTGTTGCTAGATAGATTTATAAAGATCAACCTTCAGAATGGCTCAAAGTTTAATCCTCAGTTGAGATACGTTTTTATGAATTTTACATCGACACAACTTTTTAAATCTTTGAAAAATAAATATATGAAGAGTTTGAACATCTGTGTGAGTAAAGAAGGAGGAGACAAACAGGAGTACAGAGAAACTAAAGGACTGTGATCTCCTCTGTTCTTCTGATCTCAGCAGGATCTCCTTCTCTCACTCGTCTCTCATGTGGTTGATCCAGGGTTCATCTCTACAGGAAGTCTGTCTCTTGTTGTTCAATCAAAAATGATCACAAGAGCAAAGACATCAATATAAACACATGAATACAAGTTTCCATGCGTTTAAGATTCATCTCACACAGATGTTCACATGTTTGGATGTAAAGAAGGAATCAATCAACCAAACTTCCTGTTTCTCACTGTTTTACAGAGCGTCCCAACAGAGCGACCAACCTGACCGGCCAGGCGAGGGCGGGGCCTGGAGCGGGGCCTGGGGCGGGGCCTGGGGCGGGGCCTGGGGCGGGGCGCGTGGACTGGCTGGTCCCCCTGGTGGTGGTTTCGGCTCTGACACTCTTCAGCCTCGTCCTGCTGCTGGCTGCGCTCGTCTACTGGAGGTGAGACCAACAGCGCCCCCATGTGTTCACACTGTTCGGGGGGGGGGAGCAGATGGACCATTGAAGGTCTGTGATTGGGCAGCAGAGTGGGCGTGTCCAACTCTTCTGTGTGGGTTTACTCCCACTCCCCCAAGACACACAGTGTGTGTGTGTGTGTGTGTCTGTGAGCCCTGTGATAGACTTAACCCTCTCTCTTGCCCCGTGACCTCTGGGTTAGGCTTCGCCCCTGTGACCCTGAGCAGGTTAAGTGTGTGTTTTGATGAATGGGATGCAACCTCAAACCAAACATGTCATTGCTGGGTGGTTGCTGTGGCGTTAGTTACTTTGAAGAGGTTGCTAGGTGACTGTCATGGTGTCCTTAGACCTGTTGTGTTCTTAAAGTGCTTTGGTTACCTACAGGGGGTTACTAAGGTGTTACTAAGGTGTTGCTAAGGTGTTACTAAGGTGTTACTAAGGTGTTTCTGAGGTGTTACTAAGGTGTTCCTGGGCTCCTCATGTCCCTGTGGGCTCCTGGCTCCAGGATGTTCTCAGGCTCATCTGTTCTCTCTCTCTCCCCTAAATAAAGCTGATTAGTTTGCTTATTTTCCCGCCCGGTAACAGAGTGTGAGAGTCTGTGGAGCCGTTCAGAGTGGATCTGTCCTCCGAGTGATGGCGGCGCCGGACGCCAAATCTTTTGTTGTGTTAATTAAAGCTGTGTGAAATACAAACACAACAACATTACCTGAAGCCTCCACAGAGGAGTTACCAAGGGAGGCTAACAGGCTTTCAGGCTGATGCTAAGTACAGTTAAGAGGCTGATTAGGAATTCAAATCACAGCCAAACATTAAGTGAATGAGTCATCCTCAGAGGGCAGCGCTCCACGCTCAAGGTGAGGAGATTAACACTTTATTAAGACTTTATCTGGCTTTTTAGGATTGTTGTTCTCTTCCAAATGATTTAAGCAGGAGGGGAATCAGATAATAAAGGAATAAGATCAAGCTCTGATACTGAGCTAACACACACACACACACACACACACACACACACACACACACACACACACCGTTGGCTTCGGTCTGAATCAGACACAAGCTGCATTTACTGCTTGATTCAGTTCAGGTGAGAACACACTCTCTGCTCATTGGTCAGAGAGGTCTGGGGGCGGAGCAACTACATCAAAATGAGTTTACCGTGGCGGGAAAACTAATAAGGTAAACGAAGAGAGGAAGAGGAGAAGGAGGAGGAAGAGGAGGGGGAGGAGAGGAGGAAGAGGAGGAGAAGCATCATGCACACACACACACACACACACACACACACACACAGCTCTTCTTCAGACTAAAGGTTGACAGTGGATAATAATAAATGAAGTTTATTTAATGGAAGTGAAATCATTTTAAGAATAAAGGATCAAAGTGTTTTAATTGATGTCAATGTTCCAGATGTTCCAGATGTTCTACTGCAGCTTTCCTGAAACACGTATCAGATGAGATGCTGACTGGCAGAATAAGCAACATGAGGACAGAGTGACAGAGACGCAGACCGATCAGTGTCAAATATGTTGTCATCTACACACACACACACACACACGCACACACACACACACACACACACACACACACACACACACCCACAGGCATGCAGCAGGTGGTGCGGGTGTGTTGGAGTAATTTAATCCTATTGTGGAGCAGAGCTCAGGTCATGACCCCGGGTTCCTCCCAGACTGTGACACGATTGGCCCTGAACTCCTTTGGGACCGCCCACATGGCTGTCAGGTCAGAGTTCTTCAAATGTACAGTAAATAATATTTGTTTGTTTTTTTGATTTGTAGTTCAGCTAAACTCTTAAACTTTAAGTTCATCAGTAATCTGAAGTTTAAACTGAATAAGAAGCAGAATCAGTTTATCCCATTTCATTTGAACGCATCGTGACACCAGCTGTCTCACACACCAGGAAATAGATTAGGATTGACCTGTGTGTGTGCGTGTGTGTGTGTGTTGGTGTCAGATAGACAACACACCACATGCCTCTTTAGGAAAGCCTCTCTCTCTCTCTCTCTCTCTCTCTCTCTCTCTCTCTCTCTCTCTCTCTCTCTCTCTCTCTCTCTCTCTCTCTCTCTCTCTCTCTCTCTCTCTCTCTCTCCCTCCCTCCCTCCCTCCGTCTCTCTGCACTGGTGTGCTACATGCTGCTCAGTGTGATCAGCAGCATGTAGCAGCTCCTCTGTTCACCAGGATGAACAGCCTGTGCTCCCTGCTGTGTGTCAAATACAGGTACACGCACACACACATACACATGGATGGTGGTGTTGAGTCATTGCATTGCTGTTGTGTCATAGATAAGAGCGCGCACACACACACACACACA
The DNA here is from genome assembly GCF_046128005.1 of Genypterus blacodes. Classification (NCBI taxonomy): domain Eukaryota; kingdom Metazoa; phylum Chordata; class Actinopteri; order Ophidiiformes; family Ophidiidae; genus Genypterus; species Genypterus blacodes. The sequence goes on from NW_027466962.1 coordinate 35,497, forward strand.
CACGCACACACACACACACACACACACACACACACACACACACACACACACACACACACACACACACACACACACACTGAGTGATTCAGTAGTTGGTTCATGTTGTCATGTTCTGGTTCTGGTTCTGTTGTGGGAGCCTAGCACAGAGTTGGGGTGTAAAAGTAGGCGGGGCTTTGATTTCTCGCTCCAGGCTTTCTTCTGTGCTTTGCTGTGTTTGCATCCTGAGGAGAAGTGAAACTGAAAGCCTCCTCAGTTATTCCTGACAAAAAAAGCTCCCTCTCCTAAATGCAGTGTGTGCTGCTGCGTCCACATTCACAACACACACACACACACGCACACACACACGCGCACACACACGCGCACACTGTTACTTCTTTCAGTCTGCAGTTTGTGTGTAAAATGCTTTGATTTGTTTTTCACACAACACACCGTGTGTGTCTGTGTGTGTGTGTGTGTGTGTGTGTGTGTACTTTAAAAGGAGGAGGACAATCAGTTTCTCATGGTAAAACCTTCACACACACACACCGGCTGATCTGAATGGTGCTGGAATAGCTGGGTTAGAGTGTGATAGAGTTAGTGTGGGTTAGAGTGGGTTAGGGTGGGTTAGTGTGGGTAAGGGTGGGTTAGGGTGGGTTAGTGTGGGTTAGGGTGGGTAAGGGTGGGTAAGGGTGGGTTAGAGTGGGTTAAGGTGGGTTAGTGTGGGTTAGGGTGGGTAAGGGTGGGTTAGGGTGGGTTAGAGTGGGTTAGGGTGGGTAAGGGTGGGTTAGAGTGGGTTAGAGTGGGTTAGGGTGGGTTAGTGTGGGTAAGGGTGGGTTAGGGTGGGTTAGAGTGGGTTAGAGTGGGTTAGGGTGGGTTAGAGTGGGTTAGGGTGGGTTAGGGTGGGTTAGTGTGGGTAAGGGTGGGTTAGGGTGGGTTAGAGTGTGTTAGAGTTAGTGTGGGTTAGGGTGGGTTAGGGTGGGTTAGGGTGGGTTAGAGTGGGTTAGGGTGGGTTAGGGTGGGTTAGTGTGGGTAAGGGTGGGTTAGGGTGGGTAAGAGTGTGTTAGAGTTAGTGTGGGTTAGAGTGGGTTAGGGTGGGTTAGGGTGGGTTAGAGTGGGTTAGGGTGGGTTAGGGTGGGTTAGTGTGGGTTAGGGTGGGTTAGGGTGGGTTAGGGTGGGTTAGTGTGGGTTAGGGTGGGTTAGTGTGGGTTAGGGTGGGTTAGTGTGGGTTAGAGTGGGTTAGGGTGGGTTAGGGTGGGTTAGAGTGGGTTAGGGTGGGTTAGGGTGGGTTAGTGTGGGTTAGGGTGGGTTAGTGTGGGTTAGGGTGGGTTAGTGTGGGTTAGGGTGGGTTAGGGTGGGTTAGGGTGGGTTAGAGTGGGTTAGGGTGGGTTAGGGTGGGTTAGTGTGGGTTAGGGTGGGTTAGTGTGGGTTAGGGTGGGTTAGTGTGGGTTAGGGTGGGTTAGTGTGGGTTAGGGTGGGTTAGTGTGGGTTAGGGTGGGTTAGGGTGGGTTAGGGTGGGTTAGGGTGGGTTAGTGTGGGTTAGTGTGGGTTAGAGTGGGTTAGGGTGGGTTAGAGTGGGTAAGGGTGGGTTAGGGTGGGTTAGGGTGGGTTAGTGTGGGTTAGTGTGGGTTAGGGTGGGTTAGAGTGGGTTAGGGTGGGTTAGAGTGGGTTAGGGTGGGTTAGGGTGGGTTAGGGTCAGGCTCTCTGTTGAAGGTTTGGAAGAGACTAAGATGATCAGATGTTGTCATGCTTCTTCTGTGAGGCTCCACACTAACATGTGACTGAGAGCAGAGGGGCTAAAGTGGAGGAGGACAGGAACCACCTGATCTGCTCCACCAGGCGGAGGAACATTTATTTACAGCTTTTTATTTCCTGAGCTGTGAGCTTTTATAGCTGCGTGTGCCAGCATACGGTTTGGTTCTGACCCGGGACCTTTAACACGCGGTGATAAATGTTATTTGTGGAGGGAAAACAAACGCAATCTGTCTGTGTGCCGTCTGCAATGTCAACCTGTCTGTTAGTCAAGCAGGAAGACAGGAAAGAGGAGGAGAGGACTTCAGATGGGTTTAAAGCCCACGTGCTCACAACCTGCAGACAGGAAGTGACAAAAGTTTATATGATTCACAGTTACTCTGCACGGACTTACATCATGTCAGGATGGTGTGGGGGGGAGGGGCCTTTAGATTCACAGGGTTGTGTGTTCAATTCATGTGCATGAGCAGCATCTGCCTCCTCTGCTGAGGTGCCCTTGAGCAATCGCACACGTGTGACCACAGTGTTCCTCAGTACTAGTTTTCTGATCTCTATCTCTCTCTCCCTCTCTCTCTTTCTCTCTCTCTCTCTTTCTCCCTCCCTCTCACCTCAGGCGTTGTTTCCAGTCGTCTCATTTCTACGTGGAGGACACTTCCTCTCCCAGAGTTGTGTCCAATGAGACGGTCCCTGTCGTCTCCATCCCAGGTAACCAATCACAGCGTGCTCCTCTCTCCTTTTCTTTCTTTCCTCCCCTCCGTCCGTCTCTGTGCCATGTTTCTGTTCTGAATGTGCCCCTCCTGTTCCTTGTTGGGTCGTGGGTCAGCGCTATTCTTACCCAGAGGTCAGAGGTCAGCTGGCAGAGGTTGCTTCTACATTTATGTTGATCAGTGAAAATAGATGGGAGAGATTTCCTTGTGGAGACAGATGGAGGTATGCTTTGTGACGTTCAGGTGCAGTCAGATTTACCAATGTCACCATGTTGGTCCTGTCACTCTGCTGTCACCACACAGAAACATCTGCATGTGACATCTGGAGTGAACCCACAACCACACAGCAGTCTGGAATATGGATCAGAGAGAATTTCAGAATAAATGGTTCTTGGCGTTTAGAGACTTAAAATATCGATATAACATAAAAGACCAGAGACCAGAGACCAGAGACCAGGGCCCAGAGACTAGAGACCAGAGACCAGAGACCAGGGCCCAGAGACTAGAGACCAGAGACCAGAGACCAGGGCCCAGAGACTAGAGACCACAGACCAGCTGGGACACAGGAAGCTTTATGAAATGATGTATAGCTTTCCTGATGTTTGGAGGCCTGACATGATCCTAATGGACCAACAGACGTCATCTTCAGTCACATGTGACAGTGGATGAAACATCATTCTGTCTTGTCAGCAGAGGTCTGAATACAAGTATGGGTAGATTTATGGTCAGTAATCTTACACTGGTCCATCTTCTCCTCCGGCTGCAGCCTGAGTCCATGATGGAACCTCCATACCTCCATCATAGCAGCAAGGTGCCAGATCATCAGATATCATGTGGCCTTATAGAAATGACCTTAAAGTCAGGACGGATGCTTTGCCCCTTGCCTGCACCTTCTGCTTGGCTCACTACTTATCAATCAACCCTTTTATTCTGTACAGAATAAAGACATCTTGTACTGCAGTGAGTTCAGACGTGGACTTGCTGAATGAACAAACTCTAACCATGTTAATGTTCTGAGTAAATCCAGACTAAGAGCCTCAGACTTCCCATAATCCTTTGTAAAACCCTCAACAGGATTACAACCTGCAGACATGCACACTCACACACACATACACACACACACACACACACACACACACACTCTACTGGTCACAGTGACCAGTGTAACATACTGAAGACTGAAGGGTTAATTTACTTCAACGCATTTCAGAGGTGAAATCTAAACTATTTTTAGATGCAGCTGGACAGATGGAAGGACAAGGAAGGGGGGAAGTTAGTGTAGAGAGCGGTAAGCAGAGCTGGAGGTCCAGGCTGCTAGAAACCAGTAGAACTTCCCCAGTAAAGGTCAAAGGTCACATGGACACAAACACTAAACACCTAAAGGAAACTTACGGTGTCTTTAGGTAGGACGGACTGAACCATCTTCACTGAGAATGTTCCTCATTTATGACTATACACACCAAGTATTATATGAGATGCTGACTGGCAGCATGAGCTCAGTAGAAGAAGACAGGTGCAGACAGGAAGTGATACAGGTGGTTAAGGTGTTGTGGTCCTGTTCTCTCCTCTGCAGACGACACAGACGCCGTTCCAGTCAAACTGTTTGTCCAACATGTTTCCAAACTCTACTCCAACAACCAGCAGGGATTCTCCCAAGACTTTGAGGTAAGAGGTGAAGTTCATCAGGGCTTCAAAACATTCAGCTCCTGACGCCATTTAAAGGGCCGGTGTGACATAAGAGAATCTGTCTGAAATCAAAGCTTCATCAGCGAGGATGAAGAAACACGGAAACTAAAAGATGTTTCCTTCTAAACTTCCATACAGCAGCGTCCTAAACTACAGTATATGTGTGTGTGAGTGTGAGTGTGTGTGTGTGTGTGTGTGTACATCTGCTGAGTCCATCAGCTGTTTGAGAGAAGCTGTGACCTCATCGCATCATATACCTGCAACCTAATCCCACACACATCAGCACCTCCCCTCCCCCCCTGCCTGTATACACCCCCCCCCCCCCCCCCAGCCTGGAATAGCCCCGCCCACATGTATGATGAAGCTCTGTTTAATGGTTCTAAGAAGAGGCGTCCAGCCTGTAAATCTGCCGGGGAAACGATCCGGAGGGGGCGAGCCAAAAGTGGATCGTCATGTTCCTGTCAGTGTGCTGAGAGAGCAAACAGCTGTTTGATGACAGGAACGCGTTAACCCTTTAGGGTCTGGTGAAATGCAGGGGGACGAAGAGGAGCCCAGATCCTGACACACTACCATGCACACTGATGTGTAGAAGCAGAGGGGTGAACTATTGATTTCAGGTCTTCATGGAATCATGAAGCTTACGAGGTCGAACTCATCAGCATGAATAAAGTTATTATTTTACCATCTAAGCTCCAGACTGCAGAGGGTTAAACACTGACGTATGTATTTACAGGCGGCTGCATCTGGGAGTTACTTCCTGTCAGTAGGACCACTGCCCCCCCCCCCCCCCCCCCGCCCCACACACACACACACACAGGAGACTCATTAGGAAATGCAAACGACAACAACAACAACATCTCCAGGCTGAATCAAATAAAATCTCTCTCTCTCTCTCTCTCTCTCTCTCTCTCTCTCTCTCTCTCTCTCTCTCTCTCTCTCTCTCTCTCTCTCTCTCTCTCTCTCTCTCTCTCTCTTTTCTCTCTCTCTCTCTCTCTGCAGGAGGTCCAGCGTTGTACCTCAGACATGAAGACGTCTGAACACTCCAACCATCCAGAAAACAAACACAAGAACAGATACATCAACATCGTGGCCTGTGAGTGAACAGCTGATCCTGACTGAGCCTCCTGTCCCCATCATCCACACTGATCATGTCTGGAATAGAAACACATCTGAGTGTTGATAAAGATTTGATTCATCAGATCATGACATCATTTGACTCCAGAGCTTGAGAAAACTTCTTCTTAGGTTTTAATAGAAACAACTCTGAGGCCAGCTGCACATGTGGAACAGTTAAGGGTTCAGAGTGTTGCTCAACAGCACTTCAACAGGCTCTGTAGGAGGAGCCTGGAATCAAACCAGCAACCTTCTGCTGCTCTCTGTCTCTCTGAGCCAAACCACCACCAAGGGAGAAAAAGAACTTTCTAAGCCAGGCTCACTAGTTTTCAGTCGACCTTTGCATAAGGAAACATTAAATAAAGCTTGTGGCCGTGTGTCACACTGAGGGGGGTCAGAGGTCAGCCGGCGCTCTGTCTGCACAGAGGTTAATGTTGTTCCTGGCGAGGAGCCGGTTGTTTGGCCGAGCACCAGCCGCGTGTTGGATGGAGGTTAAAGTTTGCTGTTAAACAGTTTGCTCACACACACACACACACACACACACACTCACACTCACTCACACACACTCAGATGGTCTCTGGCTGTGTTTCCTCCTCAGACGACCACAGCAGGGTGAAGCTGAGGCCGCTGGCTGGGAAAGACTCCAAACACACAGACTACATCAATGCCAACTATGTGGACGTGAGTACTCACACACAAACACACACACACACACACACACACACACACACACTAACACACACACACACACACACACGCTAACACACACGCTAACACACACACACACACGCTAACACACACGCTAACACACACACACACACACACACTGTTGGAGTTATGAATGCACTGAGTCATATTTAATTCATTTGTTAAATCACAGTTAAATCTCTTAATCACTGTAATTATGTTCTTTTCATTTCATTAGGTTTCTTTGGAAAAATATTTTCTTAACGTAATGAGTTAAATATGATGTAATCTTTTGTTATCCGGTTGATTCCACTGTTGTTATGTGTTCAGGACCTGAGTATGAAATGACATCATCACGTGTGTTTGTCATGTTTTGGTGACGTGTTTGTGCCTTCAGGGTTTTAATAAACCTAAAGCCTACATCGCAGCCCAGGGGCCCCTGAAGTCCACCTTTGAGGACTTCTGGCGGCTGGTGTGGGAGCAGAACAGCGGGGTCATCGTGATGATCACCAACCTGGTGGAGAAAGGACGAGTACGTACAGCTGCTCATGCAAATGTCACAGTGGACACAAGATACTGGAGCTCTGAAACCTTCTCATGGGCCCCCAGAACATCATGTAGGCATTAGAACCCTTTCAGAGTCCACTAGTCTTCTCAAGGACCCCTAGAATGACCCCTATACCCTTTTCGGTTCCTCCTGTATCCTTACAAGGACCCAAGAACATTCAGAACCACTGAAGCTCACCTCAGTGACTCTGAACTTCCCTCAGGATCTTCACCCCAGGTCATTCTAAGTCCCCTTAGTGTGTCCTCGACAGTAGGACGCCTAGAAACCTTCCTCAGAGACGCCATCTTGTCTCACAGATTGATGGAACCTTCTGAAGGACCCCTTGATTGTATAAACAGACACGGTGGAGAAGGTGGGGGTGTCTAAAGTGAGTGGTCTCCTGGCTGTGTTGCATGATGGGATGTCACTGGGCTGATGCTGGGCTGGTGTGTTTGTTCCACAGAGGAAATGTGATCAGTACTGGCCAACAGAGAACAGCGAGGAGTACGGAAACCTGCTGGTCACACTGAAGAGCACTAAAGTCCACGCCTGCTACACCGTCCGCCACTTCCTGCTGAGCAACACTAAAGTCAAGAAGGTGAGTGAGTCTGAGCTCCGCCTTCATCAGCCGGACGTGCTGGTCCCACCTGTGAAACCTCTCTGCCTTCTCTTTGCTGCCACACAGGGGGGGAGAGGGAGCGCTAAGGCCCGGGGCCAGAGCGAGCGGACCATCCTGCAGTACCACTACACCCAGTGGCCTGACATGGGCGTCCCGGAGTACACCTTGCCCGTCCTCACCTTTGTCCGCAGGTCCTCGGCTGCCCAGACCCCCGACATGGGACCCATGCTTGTCCACTGCAGGTATAAGGTCTCCTCACCTTAGAGGACCTCCATCGCCCTGACTCTTATCTTTGCACAATGACATCCAGATTTGATTTGTTTATACATTTTAGGGTTCTGTAGCCTGAAGGTGGAAGGAAACATGTTGGCCTC
>NW_027466963.1:7500-20000 GCF_046128005.1 Genypterus blacodes
TCAGTTTAAGTTTATATACAAGTATAAGATATTTCCTTTCTAGTAATTAACATTACAAGTAGGAGGTTTTCATGTCGTTAGAGTGTATACGCCCTCTGTAGGTGATGGGGGCATGAGCATACAGATGTGCCAAGCCCAGACCAGACGGAAGGAGTTCCGGTGATTGCACGTACCGTCATTAGCCGTACCCGTGAATAGGAACTGGAACGGCGCTTACTTGATTTAACAATCAATAAAACAAACTTAGCATTTTAGCTTTTCATTTGTAAGCAAAAGAAACGTTTCCTGGAGAATGTTTACGCATCAGAAACACAAGTCAGCAGAATTCCTCTGAAGTGGTTCAGACTATCAAAAGTTTGTCAATGAGACACAAGAAAACTTCAAGGTTTTGCCACTGCAATATTTCTATAGATTTTTTTACAACTCATTATCAAACACTTCATTCATTCTTTTATTTGACATTATCTTATCTGCAACCTAGGAGAGAGCAGTCGGTGCTGCATTGCCACTTTAACATTCAGGGAGTTAGACTTGTGATCGTCTGTATGTTCAAACACATAAACCCAAAGTCGCAGGGTTCAGAGGTGAACTAACGGGAGGAACAAAGAGAAGAAACCAGGGAATGTTTCAATTCACAACACAACCACACAGCTGGACGTCTCTGCTCCAGCATGAAGTCGCAGGTGAGTGTTTAAGTTTGTTTTCTGGGTGAATCTTTTCCCACAAACTAAACAGCTGAAAGGTTTTTCTCCTGAGTGAATTCTCATGTGAATAGTTAGGTGCGTTTTCCGAGAGAATCCTTTCCCACAAACTGTACAGCTGAATGGTTTTTCTCCTGAATGTGTTCCCATGTGAACAGATAAGCATGATTTCTGAATGAATCCTTTCCCACAAACTGAACAGCTGAAAGGTGTTTCTCCAGAGTGAATTCTCATGTGAATCGTTAACTGTGTTTTCCGAGTGAATCCTTTACTACAAACTGTACAACTGAACGGCTTCACTCCAGAATGAAGTCTCATGTGAATAGTCAGCTGAGTGTTCCGATTAAAACTTTGACCACAAACTGAACATATGAAGGGTTTTTCCCCAGAATGTAGCCTCATGTGAGTCGTTAAGTTTGTTTTCCGAGTAAACGCTTTATCACAAACCGAACAGCTGAAAGGTTTTTCTCCAGAATGAAGTTGCATGTGAGTCGTTAAGTTTGTCTTCCGAGCGAATCCTTTACCGCAGACTGAACATTTGCAAAGCTTTTCTCCAGAATGAAGTTGCGTGTGACTCGTTAAACTTGCTTTACGAGTGAATCCTTTATCACAAACTAAACATCTGAAAGGTTTCTCTCCAGAGTGAATCCTCAGGTGAAAGATTAGATATGATTTACGAGTTAATATTTTACCACAAACTGAACAAATGAATCCATTTTCTCTAGAATGTATTTGCATGTGAGTATTCAACTGAGTCTTCCAACTGTATCGGTGATCACAAAAGGAACATTTAAAAGGTTTTTCTCCAGTGTGAACTCTCATATGAATATTTAATTGTGTGTTCCTCTTGAATCTCTTTCCACAAAGCAAACAGTTAAAAGCTTTTTCTCCAGAATGAATACTCATGTGAATATTCAAATGTGATCTGTATGTGAATCTTTTACCACAATCTGAACATCTAAAAGGTTTTTCTCCAGAGTGGCGTCTCATGTGAACTGTCAGAGTTCCTTTCTGACTGAATCCTTTGCCACAATCTGAACAGCTGAAAGGTTTCTCTCCAGAATGAATTCTCATGTGGCCGATTAAGCTCGATTCATGAGCAAATCTTTTCCTACAAACTGAGCAGTTGATTGTTTTCTTACTCGTGTGGTTTCTCCTCTTCTTTGTCACGTCAGTCTTGAGGATAAATCTTTTATCCTGCTGAGAGCTGATGAAAGAGTTCTTGTCCTCCTCTTTGCATTGCATTTTACTAAGAAGGACCGATTTATTTGTCTTTAAACCTGATTGAGCTTCTCTGGTCTCCTCCCAATCATAGCTGTCATCAGTCTCAGGTTCAGAAGAGTCAGAATTCCTGTGCCCATTGGCTGGATCCATGTTCTTGGCGGGTTCTTGTCCTCCATTATCCTCACCATCATCTTCTGTCTTCATCTGTTGTGTTAAGCTGCAGGCTGGAGGCTCTTCCTCTTCATCATGTTCTCTCTTCACAGACACAGGAGTGGATGTGAACCTGGTGACCTCAGCCTCCTCCAGACGCTGGGGGCTCCAGACTTCCTCTTCCATGGGAGATGTCTCTGTGTCCTCCTGTTTCACACTGCAGTTCCACTCCTGTTGCGCTAACAGCTGCTGGACATCTGCAGGCAAAACACACACAAGGAGTTAACATGAGTTCAGCGCGGGTTTGGACCCGTTTAGTTTGACTTCTCCTCACCATCATCTTCTGTCTTCATCTGTTCTGTTGAGCTGCTGGCTGGAGGCTCTGACTCTCTGTGATGAAACTGAGAAGAGCGAGCTTCCTCTTCATTCCTTTCTCTCTTCACAGACACAGGAGTGGATGTGAACCTGGCGACCTCCTCCAGGCCTTCAGGCTGCTGAGTGATCCAGAGTTCCTCCTGTTCCTCTTTAATGTGAGGAGTCCCTGGATCCTCCTTCTCCACAGTGGAGCTCCATTCCTGCTGCACCAAGATCTGGTGCACATCTACAGGAAACAACAAGGGAAACACAACATGTAAACATTGTTTGTGAACCTATGAACTGTTTCTTTGTACTGATGCTCCTCTGTTTACAGCTGCAGGCCCAGGTGTCCTCAGCTGGGCTCCGTTATTCCCCAGCTGCTATTCTGCAGCTGACCTTTAGAGGTCAGGTCTTCCTTCTTGATGTCCTCACTCAGCTGCCTTTATATTTAAAGATTCACTATCAAGACCATGGAGAGCAAAAAAAGGTGATTTGTCGACAGAAGTTTATCTGTCATGACTGTTTGTTGTTGTTGTCACCAGAGAAGTCCTGAAGCTGAGGAGTCCAGGTGAGAAGGAAAGACTTTACACTTTATTTAACATTACACTTTGTAGTTTGATCATATTTAAGATTCTGTTCTCTGGTTTGAGTTTAAATCAGAATCAAGATGGAGCTCCGAAGAATGAGAGAAAGAGAGAGAGAGAGAGAGAGTGAGTGAGTGAGTGAGTGAGTGAGTGTGTGTGTGTGCTAACCTGCTCTCTCTAACAGAACCACAGGGCTCCAAACTGCCTCCAGCTGTTTCCGGTGTCTCTCCTTCTCTTCTTCTGAAACACAAACTTCTCGGACTTTAAACATTTTCACACCAAGATTCGAATCTTTGCTGCAGACAAACTCAGACCAGAACACAGTTAGCTGTCCATCGAGCAGTCAAGCTAACTAGCGCCGCGGCGCTCAGTTCCGCCTGTGTCCGTGCATTTCCGGCTAACAAAGATACGCTAACTTCAAGAGCTTTGTAAGCTTGCGGGAGAGGATGAAGCCAAAAGGTTCAAAAAACGCGTCTGAGTCTCATACGGAGGCTGTGAATGTTTAACTTTGCTGGACGGAACATCAACTTTGGGGAAGAAACGCGGAGAAACGCGGAGCGGAGACTTAACGATGCGCCATCTTGGTCAAGCTATCAGCGAAATCACTTCCGGTTAAACAGTAGTAGTTGATCTTCAAAAAAAAATTCAGGCATATCGGCAAAAATCCTCCTGCAGAAATGCATTTAACCACAGATTAGATTCTTATCTGAAAGAGTCCAAGAGAGAAAATGCTACAAGTACGAACTCCACATTGACAGACTCACACGTGAAAACAACAATAAGATACTATTACTTTATAATATATACATATATTTATTGTTGAGTGAATGCTTAGACATTTATTAATGTGTGAATCTAATTATGACTCTTTTCTTCATCAGTGTCAGCTGGTCACATTTTGAGCTCTTTTCTTATGCTATGATTGTAAATGTTGATGTGACGGTAAGTGGATCCGTGACCACAGGGGGGCAGACTGGTATCATGGAAGAGCAGATGTGTTTGTGAGTACACGTAACCATGGTGACTGAACTCTTAAAGCTTGGTTTTTGGAGGCTGGAGGGTGCTTTTGTTCCCAGAGCGGAGGTTACGTGTGGAGGTTTGTGGTGTGAGGAGTTCTTTGAGATAGGAAGGGGCATTCCCATGGATGCATGGATGAGTTAGCAGAGAGATTTTATAGTCGATCCTGAATGATACAGGAAGCCAGTGGAGTGAGTGAAGGATGGGTGTGATGTGGTCATATTTCCGTACTCTCATCAGGATCCTAGCGGCGCTGTTCTGAATGTACTGTAGTTTTTGTAGGCTCTTGCCAGGAGTACCGATGAGAAGAGCGTTGCAGTAGTCCAGCCTTGAGGAGACAATGGCGTGGACTAGTTTTTCCGCATCTGACAGACTGAGTGTGGGGCGGAGTTTGGCAATGTTCCTGAGGGGGTAGAAGGAGGTTTTGCAGAGGTGTTTAATCTGGGTGTCAACAGTGAGATGATTGTCAAATCTTACGCCCGCAGGTGACTGTTGACTGTTGAAGACAGAGGTATGTTTTGACCAGAGAAGGTGATGTGTGTTATTGGGGATGACCAGACTTGATGTGGTGTGCCAACTAAGATAGCTTCTGTTTTGGAGCTATTTAGATGAAGAAAGTTTTTGTGTCATCCACGCCTTTATCTCCTCAAGGCAGGTGTTCAATGAAGATGACGAGGATGATGATGATGATGAGGCTGCAGATGTGAATGGGTCAGTTTTTACATAGAGTTGTGTGTCATCAGCGTAGCAATGGAATGCTATTCCATACTGAGTGATGATGCGGAGTGTAGAGGGTGAACAGGGTGGGGCCAAGAACCGACCCTTGAGGGACACCACAGGTGACAGTGTGTGTCGCTGACTTTTCGCCTCCCAAGGAGACGTACTCTGTTCTTGCAGACAGGTATGATTGAAACCAGCTCAGGGCGGAGCCAGAGAGTCCAATGGTGTGGTGGAGGCGCTGGAGGAGGATATTGTGTTCAGCCGTGTCGAAAGCCGCAGACAGATCCAGGAGGATGAGTAATGATGGTGAGCCAGTGTCAGCTGCCATCAGAAGGTCGTTTGTGACTCTGACGAGCGCTGTTTCGGTGCTGTGAGCTGAACGGAACCCAGACTGAAACACACACACACGCACACACACACACACACACACACAAATACATAAAGAACCTCACCTTCCCCAGACTGCGGCTCATGTCGTCCCAGTTTACCGCCGCCAGGTGGCAGCACCGACCTGCAGACGGAGCTGAGCTTCAGCGTCTCTGTCGGTCTGCAGGCAGGAAAGATCTACTACTATTTTAGAAATTGAAAAAAATAATCAAAAACAGTAAATCAGCGTAGAAACATAACGTCATCATCTTCTTCTGATGTCATCATCTTTGGTGTTTAATCATGAAAATATGATTCTTTATTGTGAACATTTTTGTTAATAATAAATATAAATGATTTAAGACAAAGCTAAAACCAGGAAAGGCTTAAACTGAAGGAGCTGCTGAGGAGGAAGCAGGAGCTGCTGAGGAGGACCAGGAGCTGCTGAGGAGGAACCAGGAGCTGCTGAGGAGGAAGCAGGAGCTGCTGAGGAGGACCAGGAGCTGCTGAGGAGGAACCAGGAGCTGCTGAGGAGGAAGCAGGAGCTGCTGAGGAGGAACCAGGAGCTGCTGAGGAGGAAGCAGGAGCTGCTGAGGAGGACCAGGAGCTGCTGAGGAGGAACCAGGAGCTGCTGAGGAGGACCAGGAGCTGCTGAGGAGGAACCAGGAGCTGCTCTGTCCTCCCTGATCATTTTGAATGTTTAAACAGTGAGTCCTCATGGTGTGTGCAGATGTTTGAGGTACTGTGAACTCTAGCATTACAGAGAAGAGACTGAGTCCAGGATGCTGAGCGTTTCTTCCTCATTCACTTTCTAACAAACTATTCTGCGGTGTGATGAAGAGATCAACCTTCATCAATGAGCTCATCAAGCACAGCCGATCAGTCTCCTCCAGTTCCTGTTTGAGAAGTTTCTCCATTCCAGCTGAGCTCCAGGACACTTCCTCCACTTCCCAGCATGTTGCTGCTCTGGACCGTTGCCACGGCGCCCAGGCTGCTGGTTTGCCGCTGGTTTGTATGTAAATAACAGTTTGATGCAAATTCAGCGTTGCTGCTCAGAAAAGTGTTCAGCCTGAGTGACAGCACTGCTGCGCCGCTTCCCACAATGCTTTGCACCACAGATTCAAAAAGACACAACCTGAAAAGAAAGAAGGAAAATAAAAATCTAAATCTAAAAAAGTTTTTGTTAAAATGTTAAGAAAAAAAGAAAACATTTTTCTTCCATTTCCTGAACGTTTATAGTAAAATTAGTTAGAAATCTTAGACCATTCTGGAAAAATCCCCATTGAGGAAATATGAAACATTTTCTAAAACTCACGAATAAAAAAACTCAGTCTTTCATCACTGTGCCCCCCCCATATAATCTCTGAACACTGAAAGAATAAAGGAACATTCCACACTGAACTCTACAGACGAGCCACAACCTGTCAGGTGTGTGTGTGTGTGTGTGTGTGTGTTTCACAGGATTAAAGGGTACAGTAATAACAACCTTACTGCTGGAATGTCAGAATGAAACTCCCCCCCCCCCCCCCCACAGGAATGACAAGTTTGTTCCCTTGAGTGTGTGTGTGTGTGTGTGTGGATTATCAGGTTAACCTGACCTACAAGAATACAGTGTACCACACACACACACACACACACACAGTTCAACCCTGAATGTGAATCATTTTATTTTTGTATGACAGAATCTCTTTGGAGAATCTTGGTTTATTTAGAATTAAATAAAGATTTTAATGAATAATTTGGTATGTAAATATCAGAAATGTAAATATTGTTAAACACAAATATGAGGATTGACACATTTTTAATTGTCAAACTAAACATGAAGCCAAAATGATGAAAGTGGGCGGAGCTTAGGTTTGCTTTACATTCAGATCAGATTACAGCAGCAAGCAGGACAAGCGACTCGTTAAACTGTGTGTGTGTGTGAGCTTGTTTTGCAGAGTCGTTGAGACAAGGGTGTGGCCAGGAGGAAAAAGGTAAATCCCCATAGCGAGCGCACACACACAGCATTTAAAGGTAAACCGTCTCATGCCTGTGATTGGTCGGTTTAAAGAAGAGGCGGACTCTGGTTGGTCAGACTCGTTTTTGTATTTCAGCAGAAACCTCAGGATCAAATACAAACAAATAAATAAAACTAAACATGAAAATGGACAAAATGAAAATTTCCAGACTGAAGGAAGATTCAAACTTTCACTCAGCTGTTTGTTTGTTTGTTTGTTTGTTTCATGATGGTTCACACGGGCGGACGGTGTTGATTCCAGGTTTTCTTCCTGGTGGGACAGAAAGCCTGGAGGCCCGGGCCTGACTGGAGCGGATCAGCTGTTATTGACACATTTACTCTCTGTTCTCCAGCCTTGGTGGAGGGTTTGCTTTGTTTGTTTTTTTGTTGCCATTTTCCTGTAAAAATCCTGAGGAAAACAAAAACTAAACGTCTGTGAAAATAAGAAATCATAAGAAATAAAAACCCACAATTCCAAACAATGTTGCCAAAACAAAGAGTTGAAGCGACTCAGCTGATATTTACACACAAAGCTTCATCCACCTGTCACACACTGCAGATATCTGGGGTCAGGTGACCTTCAGCTGACCTCCATCCCATGGAGATCATCTGAAAATCAGGGAACTGTGTCAAGTGGGCGGAGCATCGCTTCAAGGCCGCGTCAGCGTCCAGCGCTCAGGCTGATGATGAGCGATGGACGCTGAGGCTTGGAGAGTTTAAGTCAGACTCAGTTTAAGGTCTCTGTGTTTGCATAAGGCAAAGAACTTTCAGTCCAGAAAGACGCAAACATACAAATGTAGAAACACACAAACACAAACAGGAGGAGCAGGAGAAACCTTGTGGATGGTTTGTTTGTTTTCATCAGCAGGTGGAATGTTTGAGTTCTCAAAGTTACATTCATGCTTTTTACTATTTAGCATGGAGAAGATTTGACTTTAACATGTAAGGGTACGGAGAGTGTGTGTGTGTGTGTGTGTGTGAGAGTGAGAGTCTCTGTGTGTGTGAGTCTGTGTGTGTGTGTGTGTGTGTGTGAGGCCGTGTGTGTGTGTAAGTCTGTGTGTGTGTGTGTGTGTGTGTGTGTGTGGGAACTTCAGCTCCAGTTTCTGCTTTTATGAAACATAATAAATACTTTTCTCAGGTTAAACTCTGCTTAAACTAATAAAAGCTTGCAGCTCCAAATCGATCACAATAAAACAAAAACACAATCTGATCACTTCAAACGTGAAACTGAACTGCTTTGATTTGATGATTGTTTGTGATTTAAAGAGTTAAACTCCAATCAGAGTTGAGGCTCGACTTTCCCTTCACAGACCAAAGGATGTCGCCGCCCACTAACCTTCCCGCTAAGCCGCCGCCCACAACTCTGGCATGTCGAGTCTCGTCGCTGCCACTATAAACGTTTCCCTCCCGCCTCGCCGGCGCGTGGCAGGAAGTCCCTGTCAGAGCAGGAGAAGGTTTGAGCCGCGGTCACGTCAGGCTGGACCAGGACTTTGAGTTTAACGCTGATTCAGGGGCGGGACTTTCAGAGCCTCGACCCTGTGTGGGCGGGGCTAAGAGGCCATTACAAACCTCTCCTACTTTAAATCTGAAGCGCAGAGCAAACGGAGGTATTCTGTCACGACAAACGCACTTTAAAACTGCATCCACACAAACTCCACCCACCTGAGAGCAACAGGGAACTAAAACAAATCACAACAAAGCATTTACTGACGTGTGTGTGTGTGTGTGTGTGTGCGTGTGGGTGTGCGTGCGTGCGTGCGTGTGTGCACGTGTCCTCAGGAAAAAGGGCCTCACTCACATCCTGACCATCAGTCCGCTCCGTGGCTCACAGTCTGGTCATGAGTTTAGTCTTCCCAAAGGGGGCGGAGACAAAAGGTGAAGACAGGAAGGACGGAGCGAGGGCGTTGGGGACTTTGTTTGTCTTTGAGGAAGATGGAGGTGGGCGGAAAAAAATTGTCCAAAGAAATTTAAATCAGAACGGAGAAAAGATTCCATCAGGGAGGTGAAAGGTTTCCAGCGTCCACGTCAGCCAGAGAGGATCATGGGAAAGAGGCGGGCTGCTGTGATGAGAGCTCCACCCCGCTGCACAGATGGATGGAGGGAAACCGGACGGTTGAAGAGTTCGGGCCGGAATTTCCTAAAGAGAGGAAGAGAGGACGCCGTGTTACCGTGACAACACAGACACATTCACACACACACACACACACACACACACAGGAAGAGGAGGAACTTAAGTTAAACTTACCAGCAGTGAGCAGGAGCGCCGTTAGTACGGAGACTCGATCCTGGAGAGAAAACAGGGAGGAGAAAAGGTCAGTCAGGTCTCCTAGCAACAAACAACCTTAGATAAAGGAAACAGTATCTTAGTAGATCAGCTGGACAGGCAGAGAGAGAGAGAGACAGAGAGAGAGACAGGCAGAGAGAGAGACAAAGAGAGAGGGAGAGGGAGAGAAAGAGACAGAGAGACAGACAGACAGACAGACAGGGAGAGAGAGTCTTTATAGTTTTCCTTTTCAGCTCATATTAGTTGTGATGTTCTCTTCTTAATGTTTTATTTTGAAGTTCTGGTTGCTGGTTGCTGGGTGCCGGTTGCCGGGTGCTGGTTGCTCTCTGTGCTCTGATCCTTCATTGTTTTCAATCTTTCCCCACTTTTCTGTCGCGGTCCAAAGAATCCATAAATATATCAGAGCGGCACCAGAGGCCTCACAGGGGTCAAAGGTCAGAGAGGTGAGAAGGGAAGCTCAAACAGGAGGAAGTGAGGAGGAGGAGAGGATTTTAGCAGGTGGAGGAGGAACAAACACAGGGTCAGAGGTCAGGACCCGTCTGGATCCAACCTGGCAGCCCAGTGTGATGAAGCCTCTCATGACTCCACCCCCTCCGTGGTGTCGCCATGACAACTGTGGGTTCTGACACGGACCAGAAACCACAAACATCTGGTTGCAGATGTTGTTGTTGACATGGTGCCACCATGAGCAGAAAGGTCTGTGCCTGCGGTGTGACACTCAAGAGAGAGAAGAAGAAAGGGACGGACGCAGACACAACAGGTGATGAAGGAGCGGGACCGACGGAGACGCAGAGTGAAAGAGGAGCAGAGTGACGACGCAGATGTGAGCGGGGAGAAGACGAGTGCAGACACGAAGGAGGCATTCCTGCCATACTGGCCTCGCCCTCCTCTCACTCCTCGCTCTCCTTGCCACGCTCAGACACAAACACGACCGCACAGCACGGGCAGAGGGACGGACGGCTCGTCTCATTCTGTGTGTCTCACTGCGGCTCAACGTCTGAGCTTCACGTTCAGAGTTCAACTTTGGCAAAATGTGTAAATACAGGAAAAAACAGCACAGCGTCTCCTAGCAACCATCAAGGGAATACATGAGCGTCATGGCCTTCTGGTCAGAGTGACACCACTGAGGCTGATTACAGGGCAGGTGCCTGTGCGTCACCGTGACGACCTAAGCAACTCGCTGAGGGAGTCAAACCATCGCCGCTCTGTTGTTTAGCCGCCGCATCCTGCAGCAGCTAAGGAGCGAGGACAGGAGCGTCCAGGACAAGTCTGAGCCTGCAGGATTCACACTCTCACTCTCTGTGCCTGCTTCATTCAGGAGCTGCCTGGCTCAGCGGCACTCCTGACTCCTGGCTCTGCTTTGACTGAGGCCCAGTGGAGGAATGCAGTCGGACGCTGTTTTCAAAATGCCGAAACCCACACAGCCCCGAGTGACAAGGGGGCGGAGCCTGTGGGCCTCTGTGTGTGTGTGTGTAAAGGTTTACAAAGACATTGTATTCCCACACTTCCTGTGGCGTCTCTCGTCTGTCTGTCTGTGTCGGTGTGTGTGTGTGTGTGTGTGTGTGTGTGTCTGTGTGTGTCTGTGTGTGTGTGTGTGTGTGTGTGTGTGTGTGTGTGTGTGTGTGTGTCTGTGTGTGTCTGTGTGTGTGTGTGTGTGTGTGTGTGTGTGTGTGTGTGTGTGTGTGTGTGTGTGTGTGTGTGTCTGTGTGTGTGTGTGTGTGTGCCTGTGTGTGTCTGTGTGTGTGTGTGTGTGTCTGTGTGTGTGTGTCTGTGTGTGTGTGTGTGTGTGCCTGTGTGTGTCTGTGTGTGTGTGTGTGTGTGTGTGTGTGTGTGTTCTCCAAACAAACTGCAAGATATAGCTTTGCAGGTATGAGAGGAATGAAGAGAATTTCGCAAAAGGTCAGGAAGTGTCTGTCACAACTACAAGATACATAGAAACACACAAAACAAACCAAACACTGGCACACACACAGACACACTCACAGACACACACACAGACACACTCACAGACACACACACAGACACACACACACACACACACACACACACACACACACACAGACACACTCACAGACACACACACACACACACACACACACAGACTTACGGGTCTTTCCGTCTGCAGCACATCAGCAGGCCGATCACGAGGCCCAGTGCTACCAGGACGCCGATGACGATCCCGGCGATGGCTCCGTCCGTCAGCCCATCGTCCATCTCGCCCTCGCCTACAACACAACAAGGAAACATCAGCAGAGCTCTGACAGCAGGGGGCGCTGTAGCTGCCGTCTAAAGACCGGGCTGACCTTTCACAGACAGCGTGTGCGAGGACGTGGCGGTCTTGCCGGTGACGGCGTTGTACGCCTGACATGTGTACAGCCCCGAGTTCTTGAAGACGGCGTGCTCGATGGTGTACTCCGCCGTCTTCACGCCCATCAGCGTGCCGTTAAACTTCCAGATGTACGAGGCGGCGGGGACGGAGACGGAAGAGCACTGAAGCTTCACAGAGTCCTTCACCTCCACCGCATCGCTACCTGACAACGCCACAGGCTCAGGACCAACTGGAGGGAGGAGAGGAGAGGAGAGGAGGAGGAGGAGGAGGAGGAGGAGGAGGAAGTGGAGGAGGGGGAGGAGGAAGTGGAGGAGGAAGAGGAGGAGGAAGAGTTTTGTTCAGGCATGATGTCATCTTTACCTTTCCTTCATGTAGATTGTGAACCCTGAGTCAGATCAGCTGAGCTCATCCACTCACAGTTGACCACCATCTTGTAGGCGGCGCTGTCCATGCCGATGGCGTTGGTGAGTTCACACTTGTACTCTCCGTTGTCTTCCTTCTGCACCGTTCTGATCATGACTGTGGTCTTGTCGTCTGTGACGACCACGCGGTCGCTGGTGGCCAGAGGGCGTCCGTCCTTCAGCCAGCTCCTCATCGTCACCGTCCCCGCCTTCGCCTGGCAACTGAGGTTGGCTGTGTGGTTGCCGGCGATGAGGAGGACAGTTGGGCCGGTGATGCTGACGCCTGAGATGGCGTCTGAGGGGGCGGAGACAGGGAGGATGAAGAAAAGCGAGGGAGGAACACACACTTAGATCACACACGCTCAGTG
>NW_027466963.1:25000-30000 GCF_046128005.1 Genypterus blacodes
CACTTTGACTGGAAAGAGGAACAATGATTTGTCCTTTTTTCTCATTCATCATAGTACCTAACTTATTGCACTTCTACTCTAGCTCTAGTTCTGCTCTTAGCTGTTGGTTTAGGAAGGAAATGCGCTTACGATTTCTTGTGACCTGAAGTTCTTTGTTGAACACACTTAATGTAAGACGCTTTGGATAAAAGCGTCTGCTAATTGATCGTAATGTAATGTTTGGTTTCTTTGAGTGGTGAGGAGTTTTTACATTCAGGTCAAAGTGTCTCACAGAGCTCAGTGAACAGATACATGTCAATCAGAAACGTCCTGAAGCTGAAGCTCGCCATGGAGACGCCACCACCACAGATACGTCCTGAGAGAAGAAGAAGATGTTGCCAGAGATGCACTGAGACACACGAGACGTTGAAACTCTCACGAGACCAGGCAGAGCAGCCGGAGGTCACATCCAGACGCACACACACCAGAAATCAGCATGCAGGGTCAATGTTAAGTACAGCAGTGTGTGTGTGTGTGTGTGTGTGTGTGTGTGTGTGTGTGGGGGGGGGGGGTTGTAAAACCTGGTTTCAGTTGACAGGAAAACCACTACAAGTGCTGTGAGACACAGAGGTACATCACATTACAGAGGGGGGAGCAGTTGGGGGTTCGGTGCCTTGCTCAGGAGCACCTCGGCAGGGACTCGAACTGACTGAGCTTCTGCCGCCCCCCAGGTACAGCAGTGATGTCACAACATGGGAGAGAGCAGAAACAACAACTCACACACACACACACACACACACTATCACACGCTCCTCCCGCTCTATGGAGGCAGAGCAGCCACACCCTGAGAGCTTCAGTGCTGCTCTGTATTTATTCAAACTCTCCACTCAGATGAATGAGTGCAGCTGCGGTGAAGCCGGCCTCAGCTCAGCCCAGGGTCGAGGTCTCAGGTCTCAGCTGATCAATATGTTTGGGATCTAACTAGAAAAACCCACAGCTCGTGGTGCGTTTGAGTGCAGCTGGAACTTAGAAAACACAAATCTGCCAACAGAGCTGCTCAGGCTCAGTCTGACTCGTAAACTGAGGATTCTTGTTGCTACTTGAACTCGAGAGCATTTCTGTTTGACGACGCAGCTAGAAGTGAAAGTATTTCCTGCCATGGCCGCCGTGTTACGGCCTCACACACCTCCGTGTTTCAGTTCTTTCTCCTGATGCACTTGAACACAGCGCCAGCTCGTGTTTTTGTAACTAACAAGTTCGTCTGAAGTTTAGACAGAAGTCTAGATATGCAAATCCAAAATCAACACCTAGGAGGCGGAGTCACAGAGCCTCAGCTTCACTCAGTGGAACAAAGCCATGACTGGTAAACATCAGGAAGTGATACTCAGCTGGGAAACACGAGATCTTACTACAGAATAGATTGAATTGAGTTTCCAGACACATCTTCAGATTCCTACTTCTCAGTCAGTCAGAAAGGAGCTGTTTACGTTTACATGTGATGAAGAGGATGATGATGATGATGATGATGATGATTTATCTTTTATCACTTCAACATTGATGTTAAACCTAAATATGAACTTCCAACACTGACAGAGTCAAAGTTGGAGGATTGGGACTTGGTGGAGGTATTGACTCTCATCAGTTTGAATTTGTTGAAATTTTCCTCTGCGTCGGAAAATAGTCCCGGCGCCGGTTTACACGGGATGGTTGCCAAGCGACGCTGTGAGGTTCAGGTGGCGCATTGATCTCTAACAGGTGTGTGTGTGTGTGTGTGTGTGTGTGACTGTGTGTGCGCGGCCAGACTCCGCTTACACAGCCCGGACTTAACTTAGCAACGCTTCACGTAACGACACAAACATAATCGATTGACTTGAAAAAGCACGTTCACAATCAATACGATCTTCTGTTCAATTCGGCTTCTAGAAATCCCGCCATAAAGTGGTCATTAGGCGGGAAGCACTCACCCAGGACTCGCAGCACGGTGTCCCCGGTCAGGCTGGATCCGTTGGCGAACACGATGCTGACCATGTACTCCCCGCTGTGCTTCGCCTGCAGCGGCCCCAGCGTCAGGAACCCGTTGGTCGAATTCACCGCCACCTTCCCTTGGAAGGCCTCGTCCACGTTGGGCCCTTGGCCCGTCAGCGTGACCACGGGCTCCAGGTCAGAATGGCTCTGGGACTTGAAGGTCCAGATGACGGCGAGGAATCCACCTTTGAGGTTGACAAGCGTCTCTAACGTCACATGTTTCCCCAGCAGCGCGTCCACCGGCCCGTCCGGCAGCGCGTTCTGCCCCGCACAGCATCCTGGGAGAGATCACACCTTCACTCAGCACAGCCACGGAAACCCACGAGCAAGAACACGACGGAGCAGGAAGCAACAACAGCCCGGACCCAAATCACCTTCATGGACCTTTACAGCTCGAGTTTAAACTTTAAAATGTCAAACAGGACAGAACAAATGCTGCAAAACACACAAAGTCAAGCCTCAAGTCCACAGATGAACTTTAGACTTTAATATGTAAACAATCAGAAATCATTCTTACCAATAACCGAGAACAGAAACAGCAAAGACTTCATAATGAAGAAGATTCAAGTGTTCAGCAGGAGACAGAGGAGAAACTGCGGCAGGAACTGCTGCTTGCAGGGACACACCCAGACACACTCACACTCACACTCACACACACACACTCACACACACAAGACACTCCCTCATACATGCACCAACACACCTATGATGTGTGTTATTGGTATTCCTCCTGGAGGTGAAAATGTCACCTTAAAAAAACCTGTCTACAGATCAGAGAGACAGACAGGCAAGCAGGCAGGCAGACAGACAGACAGGCAGGCAGGTAGACAGACAGACAGACAGGCAGGTGGAACACTGGCCTTATCTAAAGGCTCATTGAGGTCAGTGATTCTGGTTGAATGTAACAGATTCAGTTATTGAACATAAACTCACTTCATGTTTAATAAAGGTAATGATATTCATACCTTCTCTGTAGTTGTAGTGCTTTTTAGTCTTTCTGTACTTATGGAGGAATTAAATGTTGTGTTTTGCATCTCACTGAAGAAAGTAAAGAAATGAGCTCAGCTTCACTTTGCTGAATAAAAGAAAGTTCCTGCTGCAAACATGAAGCCCCAGTAAACCACAACCGCAACCACCTGTCCCCACCCCCACGCAAGTCGGAACAGTCCTTCTTCTCCCACCAGCTCTGTGTTTGTGTAGCTGTACTGCCCTCTAGTGTTACATTACAACAACTACAAGTAGTGTCCCGGTAATAATGAGAGTAATAACTGTTCCTTCTGTTTCTAGCTCACCTTCATCAGTGCACCTCAGGTCAAAGCAGCATGTTCATCAGGCTCAGTGCCACTCAAATGAACTGATCAGCTTATCTATCAAGTGTATTGATCCTGCAGCTTTCAGGACAGAGATGAAGAGGATAGAAGCAAGTTCACCTTTGATTCTGCCAATGTGAAGACTGACAGCCATGAAGAAGAAGAAGCTCATCTCTACCAACTTCATCAACACCAAACTGAGGAGAACAGTGAGACGGAGCAAGCAGAACCTGATGAAGAGGACTGTGGAGGACCAGAACCAGCCAAGAACAGAGACCCATCTCATAAGGACACAGATCTGGTCTCAGGAGTCCCTCCTCTGTAACAGAACATGATGTTCGGAAGGAGACCAGAGAAGTTCAGTCAAAGACTCTCAATAACGCCAAAGTACATGTAGGTGATATAAGAGGAAGAAGAAACCGTTCAGCTGCTCTCAGTGCCATAAAACATTTGGCCGTAAAAACTCACTTGAGGTGTCACATGGGAGAGAAACCTTTCAGCTGCTCAGTTTGTCACACAAAAAAATTTCAGGCTGTGGGAGACTTCAGTACAGCACATGCAACTTCACACAGGAGAGAAACCATTCAGCTGCAGTGTTAGTGACAAAAGCTTCAGGTTGCAGTCGGGAGTGAAAAATGATAAATGTGTTGAAAGCAGCAACAGGAAATGAAGCAAAGAGCTGCTGGGTGATTTTCAGCAGAAATGCAATATTTCAGAAATCTTGCTTCTCACCAGAAGTCCTTCTACAAAACAAGCACACATATTTCAGCCTGTAGTAAAGTTTTGATATAAAGTGAATAACATTGTCTTGATTTAACGACACAAGCTTCCCCTGACTGATGGAATTTAAAACACTTCGTAAATAATCATCAGATAGAGAGGAGGTACAGGGCTCCTGTCCCCTCATGCTCCAGGTCATGTGACATGTTAATCCTTCTGTTATAGATGAAGATGATCCAACATCCACACACATCACAGTGATGCAGGCCTCAGGTGGATCCAAATGTGTGATGAGGCATCAAAGGGACCGGAGAGGAAAAGTCTCTGAGCTTTACATCTTTAAGATTTCAATCTAAACAGAAACTTCAATGGAATGATTGTAAAATGAAGTGAACATTCAGCTGAGGAATGTGTTAACAGACATTCAGATGTTCAGTGTGTCTGAGCCGGACACGAAGAGGAACTGAAGCAAGACCCACCGTGTGGACAACAGCGCCACCTGCTGGCAAAATGCAGGGATGTTTATTTGCAACTGGAAGACTTTAAAACGGTGTAGCCTTGGGAACAACATCACTTACGTGTTGTGTTTGGTTTCTTCAAATGGAATGAGTCCTTTATAACTTTGAACTGAGCTACAGGAGATCGACTGCTGGTTTTTGTGTCACTTGGTGCTCACTTACCAGATCAGTAAAGACCGGAACCTTCTGGGATCCCAAACAGAACTGTTGAATAGAGAATGGGATAATGGGGCAACAATGCATGAAAGTAAGATCCTGCAAGATAAACATTCAAGACCAAAGTGTCAGTTTATTCATCATAAATGTGTTATAATATAAAACAACTGCAGCTGTGATGATGATTTAAACAAACAATGTGAAAGACGAGACAAAGTTTGTTTATTTAACAACTTAATGTTGAGAAGGATCGTAAAGTTACGACAGAAATAAAAGAACAAGAACATAAACA
>NW_027466963.1:35000-37500 GCF_046128005.1 Genypterus blacodes
AGACGACGTGGACGAGGAGGAGGAGGGGGGAGGGGGAGGAGGGGTGAAGGTCGCCGGTCGCAGGCTCTGGATCCGCCTGCACTCCTGGCAGATCCGCACGTGGCTGCAGCTCTGCAGGAAACTCCGCGGGGGGGCGGGAGGCGGCGCCGACACTGGAGGGGGCGGGGGCATGCTGGTGGTGGTGTTGGCGCCCAGCGGATTGTCCAGGAGCCTCTGTGGCCCCGGGCCCAGATCAGGGCCTCCACCCAGACCTCCTCCGAGCCCCGTCAGGCCGCCGGTCAGCGGGCCGGTGCCGCTATACAGTTTACCGTTGCTAAGACGCAGCTCACGGACCAGGCGGAGGGAACGCGGGGCGGCGAGTGCCAGGCGGGACGGGTGACGCAGAACTCCACCTGCAACGCCACTCAGAGGCCGCCGCCGGCGAGAGCGCGAACTCTTCTTACAGGAAACAGCGTTCCTAAACTCTGTGAGCATCTCCTGACATACAGAGACCTAAGAGAGAGAGAGAGAGAGAGAGAGAGAGAGAGACAGAGAGAGAGAGAGACAGAGAGAGAGAGAGAGCCAGACAGACAGAGAGAGCGAGAGACAGAGAGACAGAGAGAGAGAGAGAGAAAGAGACAGAGAGAGACAGAGAGAGAGAGACAGAGAGAGAGAGAGAGAGTGTGAGTGTGAGAGAGAGGAGAGAGAGAGAGAGAGACAGAGAGAGAGAGAGAGAGAGAGAGACAGAGAGAGACAGAGAGAGAGAGACAGAGAGCGAGAGACAGACAGAGAGTCATCATTGTTTGAGTGTCAATGTTTTGGTTGTGTGGACAGATGGGGGGGGGGGGGCAGTGTGTGGTGACACGAGGATGAGGATGAGGAGGAGGAGGAAGAACGTTGTGTACCTCGTCTGTCTCTGCCGATCGCCGCGTCGACCACACAAACTCCATGATTGCCACGAAAACGGCGATGATGAGGCCGCAGATCAGGACCACGAAGATCCCGCCGATGTTTTCCATGCCGAGACCTGCGAGGAACACGACGACTGATGACTTAGCGTAACAGCTGAGAGCGGAACATGCTAGCAGCTGTTTAACGTTTACATTCAGTCAAACATGTGAGATCTAGATTAGAGAGTCTCGAGGAGGTTTAGATCCAGGTTGACCTATTTCTCTAAACTGACCACCAGGGGGCAGCGTGGACGTCACATCTCAGAGGGAATCCAAGTGAGGATCTGAGCTCAGAACCTCTGGTAAAGGGACATGCTGGGTGCAGCGGCCCTCTATCGCCTCCTACAGCTTGGGGATACGAACAGCAGGTTCATGGAGGTCACAGGTCATGGGTCACAGGCAGGCTGTGGCTACAAGACCAAACTGAAAGCTTGTGGCTTTGTTGAGCGAACAGCGAACGAACTTAACAAACCTACAGTAACCAACCTTACCTGAACCTCCACATGTGCCTGTGAACCTCCATGCATGTAACAGTAACACATATAACCATGCTAAATACTACATGACGCTGGTGACGTCAGCTGGACGGACTGACCTTTGGCCCGGAGGCCTGACTGACCTTTGGCCCGGAGGCCTGACTGACCTTTGGCCCGGTGGCCTGACTGACCTTTGGCCCGGAGGCCTGACTGACCTTTGGCCCGGTGGCCTGACTGACCATTGGCCCGGAGGCCTGACTGACCTTTGGCCCGGAGGCCTGACTGACCTTTGGCCCGGTGGCCTGACTGACCTTTGGCCCGGTGGCCTGACTGACCTTTGGCCCGGTGGTCTTCCTCTTTGGGACACTGGCCTCCTTCCCACCAGCGCCGCTTCAGGATCTCCAGTCTGTTGCTCTCCTGCAGCTGTAAAATCCCCAGAGTGATCTCATCTCTGTATGGAGAGCCTGGGAGGAGGAGGAGGAGGAGGAGGAGGAGGAGGAGGAAGAGCAGCACAGTCAATCAGCTGTTTTCATTGCTGCCGACTGTCAAGTTTGCAGTTTCATAACATTTTTTAGAAAAAAGAGACAAACGAGAGCGGGAGAAGTCCTGAGACATCAGCGTGTCCTTAAATGCACCAACAAAGAAGAGCTCCGGGGCTGAGGAGCGTGTTTTCTCGCTGATGCAAGAAGCTTCCAGCTCTCTACTCTGCTCGTCTCTCACTTCATTTCTGTGACCTTGCTCACGTCTGCTTGTTTCAAAATAAAAGCCTTTTCTTTCTCATTATTCTGTTAAGTGACTGCGGCCGTGCGAACATGGAGAGAAACACAAAGAAGAGGAGTCAGGCGGCAAATCATCTCCTCTACATGGAGAACATGTTCGGACGGGAAAAAGGTTTTGATCATCATCTCGCCCCCGTCACAGTTGAAGACTCCATTCTGGCTCCAGCTGGGATGTGTTGGTGCTTTGGTTGGTGTGGAGGAGGAGGAGGAGGAGGAACAAAGGGAACAAAACCAGACGAAGAGTCTCCGGTCCACCCGTCTGTCAGCCAACTTTGCTATTAAAGGATTAGAACAGAAATGGGCCGACTGTCCTGGT
>NW_027466963.1:45000-51258 GCF_046128005.1 Genypterus blacodes
AAACCTGTGAGGGATTTTATTTCCATGTGTTTCCTTTTATTCAATTCGGAATATCAACTTGTGTGAAACTCAGAATCAGAATCAGAATCAGAATCACTTTATTTGCCAATTAAGTTTGCACTTAATTGGCAAAGAGGAATTTGCTGTGGTTCTGGGTGCGAACGTATAACATATAGAAAAAGACAACAGAAGACATCATGTACAAACAGCAGCTTGGTGAATACTTAAATTAAAAACACACTAAATTAAATTAAATAAGTGAACTAAATGAGTGCTGATGGATAAGGTGTTAAAAAACGTGCAGGGGATTATTGTAATAAATTAACTTAAGACTACTGTTAAATAAAGTGAAGTGAAGTGAAGTGAATGGGAATCAGGATGGAACTTCTGCTTTTCCACCGGGATTCCTGAGCAGATTTCCTCAAAGCAGAAACTATTTTGCTGCTCAAGTCCGACTTCATTGACTGCTCATTCAAAATTCAATGAATTTCCCAAAACTTTTTGAGATATTAGATCATTTTCGAAAACATTTCCCGGCCTGGAAACTCCTTTCTTCGGGAGATTCCCACCTTCCCAGCAGCCGGAATATTATTGGTGGAAGCCAACAAGCTTCCCAGGCGTGTTAAGGTGAATCCTGTCACGTCTGTGCGTGTCTGCGTGTTCTTACAGAGGACGGATGTGTCTGGTGGGCGAGGCTGCCTGGCTTTCAGGAGCGTTCAGTCTGCAGCATGTACAGATGTTATCACAGCCTCACGTTCTGCTCTACTTGGTCAAGCTGTCGGTCAAAGCGACGCACAGGGAATCAGACGCACGGCGAGGGGACGGGCGCCGCCGCCTGCAGACGGGCGATAAGAAGAGCCGGAGCTGGATGTAGGAGCGCGTGAGATTGGATTTATCTGTGCGCTGATAGCTTCAGAGCTGCAGGACCACGGGACGGGCACAGGATGGAGAGATAGAAGGAGAGAAAGGAAAGAAAGAGGGACAGAGCATGTATCTGTTCAGCTCAGCGCCGTATAAACACGTGAGGAGTCTGAGGACGCACAAACGTCTCAGAGTTTAAAACTGTTTCCTGTCACTTCCTCTGTGGAAGTTTGTGCAGACGAGCACCAAACTAAGACGTGAAACAAAGGCGGAGAGAAGCCGAGTTGGAGGTGTGGAGGAGTGGAGGAGTGGAGGTGTGGAGGTGTGGAGGTGTGGAGGTGTGGAGGAGTGGAGGAGTGGAGGTGTGGAGGTGTGGAGGAGTGGAGGTGTGGAGGTGTGGAGGAGTGGAGGAGTGGAGGAGTGGAGGTGTGGAGGTGTGGAGGTGTGGAGGAGTGGAGGTGTGGAGGAGTGGAGGTGTGAGGAGTGGAGGTGTGGAGGAGTGGAGGTGTGGAGGAGTGGAGGTGTGGAGGAGTGGAGGAGTGGAGGTGTGGAGGTGTGGAGGTGTGGAGGTGTGGAGGAGTGGAGGTGTGGAGGAGTGGAGGTGTGGAGGAGTGGAGGTGTGGAGGTGTGGAGGAGTGGAGGTGTGGAGGTGTGGAGGTGTGGAGGAGTGGAGGTGTGGAGGTGTGGAGGAGCAGGACAGACACCAGATCCTACCAGACAGATGGTACAAGCTGCTCAAGAGCTCCATCCAGAGCAGATCCCACATGAGCAATGACTGATTTACTATGGGAGTAACTTTGTGCTCTACTTCCTGTGTGTGCCTCACCGCCGGTCGGGGTACGGGCTGATGGTACAGCCTTCCCTCCACGACAGGTTGAGGCTGCGCAGGAACTCCAGGTAGAAAGGATGGCTGCTGTTTAGCATGGAGAAACCCACGATGTTGGACTGACCGTCCACCACGTCGTCCAGCCGGAGCAGAGGGAAATCCTGAGGGAGAGAGAGAGAGGAAGTTAACCCATTGATCTTCTATAGACGCAGTCTGGGAAACAATCCTGAACCCAGAAGGGGAATATATGAAGATGAGTGATGGGGGAGTCAGACTGGTCCTCACTGGACTCTCATTCAGTCAGACCAAAGTTGATGGACCTGGTAAACAGGAAGTTTGCTTGGTGACCTGTTGACATTGTGAGATGACCTGTAAAACCTGGAAGGTCCCGATTCAGAACCCGTCTCACTAACAGACAACACGTTGGGGTTGGACGTGTTGCGGGAGAGGAGGCGACAGGGACACTCCTCATCTGTAGGAGACAGGTTCTGTCTGGTATCAGCAGCTGGTGTGGGAAAGTCAAAGTGAAGTGGAGGACTCTGGAGACATTTAGCTGCTGGATCGGCTGTCAGCTGTTTAGCGCTGCCGCTAATCCGTGTGTGAGGTTAATTCCTTTTTCCTTGAGTCTCACCCTCACTTATTTACTTATCTGTGTCCCGGCCTGTCAGGAAGCCGAGGTTGTTGTTGCCGCGGCTGCTAAATCAATTTCAGCCGCAGCCAACAGCTCGTGGAACTGTTGGCTTGGCAGCTGTGACAAAGAGACGAGCCGGAGCGACCGGGCCGGCCGAGTTCAGCTCACTGCAGCCCAAAAGCACTGCGGCAGACTTTGCTTTGGCACAAACAA
Source organism: Genypterus blacodes (assembly GCF_046128005.1). Lineage (NCBI taxonomy): Eukaryota > Metazoa > Chordata > Actinopteri > Ophidiiformes > Ophidiidae > Genypterus > Genypterus blacodes. Next base: position 47,532 of record NW_027466963.1, read on the forward strand.
CACAATGAGGACAATAAGATGACAAAGGGAACAGGAAGTGGAATCCTACAGCTCATAAAGTCTGAAGTTGATTTCTGTGGTTTTACTTCTTTCTGACTTTGGCGCTTTGTTTTTAACGGCATGGCGTGATTTGGTATCACGTGTCCGAGTCCCACTGAGTCTCAGTCAGACTGAGTCAGACTGAGTCTCAGTCAGACTGAGTCAGACTGAGTCTCAGTCAGACTCACTGAGTCTGACTGAGTCTAAGCCTTCTGCAGCATTGGGTCGTATGTTGGTCCTTTTCAGCCTTGGAGGAGGCCTGAGCTGTAATCATAGCAGCTCTTTGGCTCTAAACCCAAAGGAGACTGAGAGTTATTGATCTGTGATTGACAGGCAGATCAACACTGGACGAACTCCAAACTTCTCAGCAGACAAGCAGCACATTAGCAGAGCTGCAGCCACATTAATGGACGATTACATCACCAGAAACAACCGCAAACAGGAAAACCACACGCTGGTGTCCAGCTGTCTTGATCTCACCATGGTGGTCAGGATGTACTTGTAGAACGACGACATCATTCCCAACTCGTTTGCCTGAAGAAGAAGAAAAGAGAAAGAGAAGGAGAAGAGAGAGTCAGACACCTCACTGAAGAAATACAACCAAGAATGTAATCAATCATCTTAAGAAAATTACAACAGAGTGCAACACACACACACACACACACACACACACACAGGGTGAGGGCGTCTGACCTTCCTGAGGATGTGGTAGGAGATGGAGGCGTTGGCGTCGATGATGATGGTGGCCACTTTGTCGTCCCTGATCTCCTTCAGCAGGGGGGTCGGGTCCAGGCTGTCGTCCAGCATGCGCACCGACAGCGTCTCCCTGGAGATGAGGAAACGTCGCACCAGCTCCTCCAAACGCAGCAGGCCTGGGATTAAAGAGTCACACACACACACACACACACACACACACACACACACACACAGTGATTCGTTTCTCACCAACCTTTGTTTCTGTTTCCTCGTGTTTAACTAAGGCAGGAAGTCAATCGATGTCAAAGATGAAGTCGAGTGAAGACAGGAGAGGAGGAAAGGACAGGAGAGGGGGAGAGGAGAGGAGAGGGGGAGAGGAGAGGAGAGGAGAGGAGAGGAGAGGAGAGGAGGAAAGGAGAGGAGAGGAGGGGAGAGGAGAGGAGAGGAGAGGAGAAGAGAGGAGAGGAGAGCAGAGGACAGGAGAGGAGAGGAGAGGAGAGGAGAGGAGAGGAGAGGAGAGGAGGAGAGGAGAGGAGAGGAGAGGGGGAGGAAGAGGAGAGTCAGACTCACACTCGGCCTTGGCACAGATCAGGCTGGTCGTCGGGTAGCCGAAGGTGCGAAGGATGGCAGCGATGGCCAAACTGAGGTCCTCGTTACTCGGGTAGAGCGTCACTGAGGCAAAGCGAAGGTACGGCAGCTTTGGAGTTTCTTCAGGACCGATCTTCACATGAGGGATCTGAGAAAGAAGAGAGATGAGACTGAAGACAAACACAACCAACCAAACTCCCCAGAGTAACCTGAATGATCTCTTTCTTCATAATCAATAATCAATCCAGTGATGCAGATCCATTCAGCCTGTCTGTCCTTCATTGAATCATCTCAGCTCCATGATGCTGCTAGTTGATGTTTGTAGCTCTGCTAGACACTCGGCTCTGCCTGGAGACACAGAGCTCCTATCTGAAGAGGACTAAGGGACCACCAGATCCAGGTCCTACTGATCCAGGTCCTACTGATCCAGGTCCTACTGATTCAGACCCTACTGATCCAGATCCTACTGATCCAGACCCTACTGATCCAGATCCTACTGATCCAGATCCTACTGATTCAGACCCTACTGATCCAGATCCTACTGATCCAGATCCTACTGATCCAGATCCTACTGATCCAGATCCTGCAGATCCAGATCCTACTGATCCAGATCCTACTGATTCAGACCCTACTGATCCAGATCCTACTGATCCAGATCCTACTGATCCAGATCCTACTGATCCAGATCCTACTGATCCCGCTGCCATCAAGTGTTAAGCTGTCTTAAACACAGGAGAGGAGCCTGAATGTCTCAGTCCTGTAGATAATGTTTGAAAATGTAACAACTTTAAAATGATGATTCAGATCCTCACAAAACCTGCTACAATTTTTATTGTTATGAAATGTAGAAAGATCTATGGCTCCAGTCACACACACACACACACACACACACACACACACACACACACACAGGTGATAATATGATCCAGAGCACCCTGTGATTATCTGCTGCTGTGGTTTCACAAGGTGACTTCCTGCGTCTACGCTAATATAGCAACTGAGCAGGAGCCACTGCAGTGATAACACACACACACACACACACACGCACGCACGCACACACACACACGCACAGCGGCACGAGCCAGCAAATCAACTAAATGCATCATTTAATAAAGTGCTGAGTCAGAACATCTTAAGCACCTAAAGTGGTGGCAGCACTGTGACATCACAGCTCCTCTCTCTACTACAGAGCGTCTCTCTCTCTCTCTCTCTCCCCCTCTCTCTCTCTCTCTCTTACATTACGACATTACGATCATTTTGGCAGACGCTTTTATCCAAAGCGACTTACATTACAGTACCACCCTTCGCAGAGGGGGAGCAATTGAGGGTTCGGTGCCTTGCTCAGGGGCACCTCGGCAGGGACCTGAACCGGCAACCCTCCGGTTCCCAAGCGGAAGCTCTACCCACTGAGCTACTGCCTCCCTCTCTCTCTCTCTCTCTCTCTCTCTCTCTCTCTCTCTCTCTCTCTCTCTCCCTCTCTCTCTCTCTCTCTCTCTCTCTCTCTCTCTCTCTCTCTCTCTCTCTCGCTCTCTCTTTCTGTGTCTGTCCCTCTCTCTTTCTGTGTCTGTCTCTCTCTCTTTCTGTGTCTAACTCTCTCTCTCTCTTTCTGTGTCTAACTCTCTCTCTCTCTTTCTGTGTCTAACTCTCTCTCTCTCTTTCTGTGTCTCTCTCTCTCTCTCTCTCTCTCTCTCTCTCTCTCTCTCTCCCCTCTCTCTCTCTCTCTCTCTCTCTCTCTCTCTCTCTCTCTCGCTCTCTCTTTCTGTGTCTGTCTCTCTCTCTTTCTGTGTCTGTCTCTCTCTCTCTTTCTGTGTCTAACTCTCTCTCTCTCTTTCTGTGTCTGTCTCTCTCTCTCTTTCTGTGTCTAACTCTCTCTCTCTTTCTGTGTCTGTCTCTCTCTCTTTCTGTGTCTAACTCTCTCTCTCTTTCTGTGTCTAACTCTCTCTCTCTCTTTCTGTGTCTAACTCTCTCTCTCTCTTTCTGTCTAACTCTCTCTCTCTTTCTGTGTCTCTCTCTCTCTTTCTGTGTCTGTCTCTCTCCCTCTTTCTGTGTCTAACTCTCTCTCTCTCTTTCTGTGTCTAACTCTCTCTCTCTCTTTCTGTGTCTGTCTCTCTCTCTCTTTCTGTGTCTAACTCTCTCTCTCTCTTTCTGTGTCTGTCTCTCTCTCTTTCTGTGTCTAACTCTCTCTCTCTCTTTCTGTGTCTAACTCTCTCTCTCTTTCTGTGTCTAACTCTCTCTCTCTTTCTGTGTCTGTCTCTCTCTCTCTTTCTGTGTCTAACTCTCTCTCTCTCTTTCTGTGTCTGTCTCTCTCTATTTCTGTGTCTAACTCTCTCTCTCTCTTTCTGTGTCTAACTCTCTCTCTCTTTCTGTGTCTAACTCTCTCTCTCTTTCTGTGTCTAACTCTCTC
>NW_027466964.1:0-20000 GCF_046128005.1 Genypterus blacodes
CAGCCAGCAGAACATCAGCTGCTGTGTCTCTTACCCGCTGACACAGGGGGGCAGCACTGAGCCGTCTGCAGCCACGTACACACTCAACGTTCTGTGTGAGACTTTACACCAGCACAAGTACCACAAGTACTGAGTCCTACTGAGTCCTCCTGCAGACACTTACTGCAGGCTGACATGTGAAGTGACATTAATACAGAAACAGGAGTGCAGCATGTTCACGCCTCATTCATTCATTCACAGCCAGCTGAGTGAAAACGCTTCCTTATTTCCTTCCTTCTTTCCTCTCTCTCTAGCTTGCTTTTTAATTAATTTGCTCGCTCCCTCCCTCCCTCTCACCCTTTCCTCCTCTCTCTCTCTCTCTCCCTCTCCCTCTCTTCCTCTCTCTCTTCCGGCCTTTCTTCTTGTTATTCACTCCCTCCTCTTTGCCTCCTTCATTTGTTTGTTCCTTGCCTCCTTCTCTCCTCCCTCCTTCATCTCACCCTGACATGTGGAGCGTGTTAGCGCCTCGTTAGACGCTGGCCCTCACTCAGTTTGCAGGCCGAGTGGACGTGTCTGAACTCGGCTTAGTCTGAGGGAGTTTCTGCACATTGTTGTGTCTGAGCTGAACTTGTCTTAACTCGACGCTTCCTTAAAGGATATTGAGTGACATCGTTTCCATTGAGCATTGATCTCAATCTGCTGTGTTTCCCCTCAGACGGGCCCAGACTCACCACAGCGTCTCTCAGCCCGGCCGGCTCTGCGTACGCGGGTCAGGCCGTGACCTTGACGTGTGCGAGCGACTCAAACCCCCCCGTGACCTCCTACACCTGGTACAGAGGCATCGGAGCAGATGTAGGAGCGCGCCGTCGGGTCGCTTTGATTGATTCCTACACACTCACACACCCTCATTCAAAAAACAAACCTCCGCCAGGGCCCCAACTGTCCTCCAAGTATAACTCTGGTGGACACATGACATCACTTCCTACCTTTCAGACGGTGAAATGGGCTGAAGGCGACACGCTGGCGTTCGTGGCCAAGCAGCAGGACGCTGGACTTTACCTGTGTGAAGCTCAGAACCCGGGCGGCTCTCACAGGTCCCAGGCTGTGGATCTGCAGGTCAGAGCCAAAGGTGAGCGTCTGAGACACGTGACAGAGCGACACCATGTGACAGAGGGACGCCATGTGAAGGAGCGACTCACGTGATGAGCGCTGTGTCGTGTGACGTCATGTGATGCTGATTCCTGTGTCATGTTGTAACCATACTGATGTTCTCTTTCAGACAGAAGCTGTTCTGTCATGGTTCCTTACATTATATGTGGCGTGATGGCAGCACTTTACATCCTGACCGTCCTGGTGGGCGCGTTCATGCTCAGAAGGTAAACACACACACACACACACACACACACTGGGATTGCATCCAGCTGCATCTAATCAGCGTGTCGGCCATGCTGCTGCCCTCCACACACTATCAAGTGTAGCGTTAGCACAGTGACATGTCAGAGCTCATTAATGAGGGGAGGAAAGCACCACATGGAAGTCGCCAACACCTGCCGCCACTTTCAGGGGCGTGACTATGACATGAAAACCATCACTCTGCTGTAACTTCAAGTTCTTCCTACATTGATAATGATCCTGCTCTGTTTGACTTCCAGGCTTACACACAGGCTGAAGGTAAGAGAGAGTGTGAGAGTGTGAGAGGGAGTGAAGGGGGGAGTGAGAGAGAGAGTGAGAGAGACAGAGGCAGAGAGTGAGAGTGAGAGGGAGAGTGAGAGAGTGAGAGTTAGAGAGAGTGAAGGGGGAGTGAGAGAGAGTGAGAGAGGCAGAGAGTGAGAGTGAGAGTGAGTGAAAAGGAGAGTGAGGACTCATCCCTGAGCCGTGCTGACGTCCTCTTGACATGGTGATGATGTCACAGTCTGGTCTGGCTCCCTTCCTCCTCCTCCTCAGGAAGTCATGATGACTCAGACGATGTGTTTCACTCATCTATCACTTTTTGTGGCGTTCAAGTCAAATTTACCATCAGAGTTCACGACACTGCAGTGTGAAGTCTGTGGTTAAATGTTACACTCTCTCTCTCTCTCTCTCTCTCTCTCTCTCTCTCTCTCTCTCTCTCTCTCTCTCTCTCTCTCTCTCTCTCTCTCTCTCTCTCTCTCTCTCTCTCTCTCTCTCTCTCTCTCTCTCTCTCTGCAGGTGGAGGTGAAGCTGACGGAGGATCAAACCTACTCCACTCTGAGTCGACCCAACGCCGACTCAGACTACGACCGGCTCCAGGTACGGACCACCGGCCCCACTGACCTCTGACCATGAAGACATAGAGGCAGAAACAGAAGAGATTCTCATCATACTGCATGTGTCTGATGTGTGTTTAGTTCAAATCAGCGCCCCCTGCTGGAGCCTCCGGTTGTGAAAACACTGTGGCCCTGCAGAGCCGACCCAGCACTCAGCCTGCAGGGAGGCTCAGCTGAAGCTCAGGTGAAGCAGCAGCATCAGCGTCTTCACTACAACCACAGAGGAGTTTGTCTTCCCTGCCTTTGCACCACATTTAAGCAAAATCACAATCAAAATCAAATACATTCACTTCTATATGTTGCTGTTTAAACGTGACAAATATTTATAAATAAAGATTTAAACTACTGCATCCATTTTCCGTTCCATTGTCCTGTGTGATCTGATCAGCTTGATCAGAGCAAGTGAGGTGCTGATCAATACTTCAATGCCTTTCTCTGTATTAATCAATAAGTTTGTTTCAGTCTCACACAAATCAAAATTCTGAATGCTTCTGTGCTCCAGTCTTTGGCTCAGCTCAGCTTTACTGCCCTTATAAGATCATATCAAGGGAAAAGGATCCATGAGTGACATCACTGAGGCATGCAGGGGTCTCAGACATCACACACACACACACACACACACACACATAAACACTCTCAAGCAGAAATTCCACAGGAAGCTGCTCTCCTTTGATTTCACGCCTTAGTTGTCATCAAGGAGGAGACGGGCGGCTCAGAGAATTCCTGCTTAATGTGATGACAAAATGGACGAGGTTCTGCTGCTGAATGAAGCCGCACTGAACCATCAAACAACAACAACAACTGAAGAACGATAAGAAAATAAAGCAGTTACAAGCTTCTTCATTTGTTTTCATCTAAAAATTAAACTTATTTTCAGTAGTTTTTTGTGTTTTTCATGTTTGACGTCACGTTGCCAGTGGAGGTGCAGAGAAGTGTTTTGTGCTCTGAATCCCCCCCCCCCCCCCTCACACACACACACACACACACACACACTCCCTCATTCATTCACTGCTGCATTCCTCACATTCCTCTCTGACTGAGCCAGGAGGAGGACAGAGGGACGGAAATAGAAGTTGAAAAAGAAAAAGTGAGAGATATCCGGAGCGAGGGGGCAACAGGGGGGGCGGGGGGCTACTCCACATGGCCCCACATGGAGGGGGCCATGTAACAAATTTCCCAAAAAAGTTATAAACAATCACATAATGGTGACGACAGCAGCCTTATCTCACTTCATAAGAAATTAGGAAACAAACTTCTGCTTCTGGGAAAGCAGTGTGACATCATTCACACAGACAGGGTTTACACATCCAGACACATCTAATGAATCAACCAAAGATCTGGAATCTGCACTTAACACACACACACACTCACACCCACTCACAGACACACACATTCACTCACACACACACTCACACACACTTACTGACTGTGTGTGGGGCCTGAGCAGAGTTTCCGTCACCTCTTTGTATTGGGGTCGTTCATTTGTCACCGCGGAAACACAAACGGTCCATCAGCACAATTTGTGACGTTTGATACCAAAAGAATCCAAACTAACTCCATATAACAATAAGAGACTGATTTACACTGAGCTCTGTGTGTGTGTGTGTGTGTGTGTGTGTGTGTGTGTGTGTGTGTGTGTGTGTGTGTGTGTGTTTCACTGACTGACCACTGCAGAGGACAGAGGGACAGCTGCTGGTCTCGGGGGTCTCCTCCACCTTGTGGGTCAGGTGAGAACCAGGTGACCTCTGACCTCTGAACATCACAAACCTTTCTGCGATCTTTGTTACGGCACGTCGGCCTTATTTTCCCCTGGATGTGTCGCAGAGAGGAAGTGAGGTCACAGCCCAGGACATGAATCAGCAGAACCAGGCTTTGATGTCAAACACAGAGTTTCCAGCCGCACCGACGAGCAAACACACTTTCCACAAAACCCACAATTCATTCTGTCGATTCTCTGGGGGGCTTTTGCAACACTCAGCTGGCAGGAAGTCATCAAGTACCTCCAGAGTAAAAGCGCCAAGAGATCCAAGAGCAAATACATGGAAAAGAAAACAGGAAGTAAGATCATTTAATCTTCCTCATCCTTAATGGAGTTCTTTCTTAAGAATTCGACGGGGATGGCCTGCCATCACGTCACAGTTTCTGTTTCCATCCCCGTTGAATTCTTAAGTAAGAACTCCATCGAGGATGAGGAAGATGAGAATGGACCAAATCTACACGTCAGCATTCACTTTACTCGCTTTGATTCAGCATTGCAAGCCTTTATTTTATCAAACAAGGCTGAAAGGAAGTGGAGAGTGAAATGATGAAGAGGATGAAGAGGGTGAAGAAGAGCAGGAATGTGTTTTATATTGAAGTTCAGTAATTCATTTATTAATCTGCACACAAACAAAGCAGTCAGGCAGTGTGTGTGTGTGTGGGGGGGGGGGTCAGCGTGGGCGTGGGGGCTTGAATGGCGGCAGCGGCTGATGACTCAGGTGATGTGTCATACACACACACTATAAAGGTCCACACACACACACACACATACATACACACACTCTGAAGGGTTTTGGAGGTTTGTTTACTAAAGCTGGAAGAGGAGAGAAATGAAATGTAAGTGTGTTTTATCATAACTCTACTGTGTGTGTGAGTGAGTGAGTGAGTGAGTGAGTGAGTGAGTGAGTGAGACAGAGAGTGCAGCAGGGGATCCTACAGCATGTGGACTTTACTTTTACTATTAGGATAAGTGAGTGTGAGTGTCATAATATGTATATGTGTGTGTGTGTGTGTGTGTGTGTGTGTGTCTGTGCATACTTTTGTACTTTGCTGAGAGTGTGAACTCATTCTCTAATTGTCTTTAATTTGAATTTTAAGAAGGTTACACTGATCTGTCTAAAGGTGGCCTGTGATTGGTCAAGTCTCACACACTCATACACACACAGTCAAATTAAAATTCAAGAGAAGGACAATGACAGACATCATACAGTACATGTGTTAAGCAGTGAGAGTGTGAATGTGAGTGTGTGTGTGTGTGTGTGTGTGTGTGTGTGTGTGTGTGTGTGTGTGTGTGTGTGTGTGTGTGTGTGCTGACTGACGGAGTATGTGTGTTAGTGAATGTGTGTGTGTGTGTGTGTGTGTGTGTGTGTTGTTTGATCCATGTTCAGTCAGGTAGTCAAACTATGACATAATCATGAGGTCACAGCTTGTAACTCTGCGAACTTTCTCATTGATGTTTGTTGGTAAAAGTGAAGCCCAGAATGATGTCATTACTGCCCACAATGCACCTGCAGCAGCTGTGCAGGAGAAGGTTCTGGGTTTGAATCTTGAGATGTTTACACATGAGAATGACATCATACTGTGATGAAGGCAGGTAGAGAAACGAAGCAAAGAGTTTATTATTATTATTATTTATTATTAATTTAATGAAAAACAGTCAAAAGGTTTTTAACACAAAGTTCTGTTTAGGTTCTGAGCCTCCGGGTCAGTTTCCTCTCTCACTCTGTCCGCTCCCTTAATCATTTGGTTCCCATGGCAGCGAGCCACCAGAGCGCCAGGATCCAAACAGAAACGTGTTTCTCTGTCAGGTTTTAGTTTTGGTGGTTTGTTGTTTTGTGGTTTCATCATCTGGACGTCAGAGGAACATCTGAAGTTTACCAAGAGAAAGAAACTGCTGAGGAAATGAACCAGCAACCGCCACAGGAAACTCCAGCCTCCCTGCCTGATGGCTGATTGGACCAGAAGCAGGCCAGGCTGGAGCAGAAAGTGTGTCGGGTGTGTGTGTGTGTGTGTGTGCGTGTGTGTTTAAATGACCTGTTAAATGCATCACAGAGCCCGGGTCTTTGTTCTGAGCCGTCCTGCTGCCGCAGCGTTCTCTCTGCCAGACTCTGACTCTCTGCTCTCTGACTCTCACGTCACTCAGCCTCTGCTGATGTTTGCTTCAGTGATTTTCCAGCTCAGGAGCTCAAAACATCCGATGATGAAAACTCAAAAGAACCACGACAGCACAAACGAGGCACACAGAGCGACTGAGCGTTGTGACTCTGGGGTGATTCACGTCCAGACTCACTTTGTTTACTGTCACTCTGGAGATGTTTGGAGATGAGCTCAGGTCGCTCTGAGAGAATCAGTCTCCAGGACAAACATGTCATTTTGACTTTTTGACTCCTCTGCAACCTTTGACCTAAGACAGTTAGAGCCGTTTGTTTTAGTGGGGCAGTAAGAGTGTAGGCGTGTCAGACGGCGTGACTCAGCGTGTTTTCTGTGCAGCCTGCAGATCGAGGCATCCGTCCGGTGACATCACATTTATCTGACTCAGAGCGCCGACAGGAGGCCCCGGTGCAGGCTGGGAAAAAAGCAAAAAACCCCACAGCATTCCTCTCATTCCTCATCCCTGACACAACGCCGCGGACAGTCGGCCTCTTTGTCGCCCCAGGCAACAGTGTTTTTGAAGTCAGATCCATTTACATACAAGATCTAAAGCCGATTACAGAGTTTTCATCAGAGAGCAGTGAAGCATGAAGTGAATCAGACAAAACTCACAGGAGACAGAAAGGATCCACTCATCCGTCCATTCACTGACAGGACAAAGGACAGACAGACAGGCAGACAGACAGATGGAAGTTTGATGAGTTTGTGCCAAACTGAAGACCTGAGACAGAAATCTGTTGATGGATCTTCTTGTACCGAGTTTCTCCTTCAGAGCAGCAAAGACACTTTACTGAAACACTAAAGTCATTTTTCATTTCCTCATCCTCAGTGATTCCTGACTCCGCCCCCTGTCTCCTGCGCCTCCTGCTATTGGCTCAGCTGTTTGTCCACTCAGCGCCTCTCCCCGTCTCCAACAGGACCTTCTGCAGGGGGTTTAGAGAAATGAAGCGTCGGCTAGACAACCTGTCCATGAGCTCCAGCACGCTTCACAGTCTGGTAAGTGTTCAACCAGGAGAAAACACACAGCTGCAGAGTGATGAAGAGACGCTCACATGATGATGCTTAAAATTATTTATCATAGTTTTTTAAAATGACTCCTTCTCCACAGGGAGACGATGAACTGGTAACCATGGCAGCTGGAAACAGACTGGGACATCTTCCAAACATCGAGTACACTGCAGCTGACATCAGCTCCATAAAGGTACGTGACACCTTCTCTCCTTCTCTCTCTAGTGTCCAGGTCAATCTTCATCTTCTCATGTTGACCCTCATGCGTCTTCTTCATGTCTTTCTGTCTCCACAGCTGAATGCTGCTCTCTCCCAGCTGTATGTTCACACGCAGGCCTTCAAACTGCATCTTGATTGGCTGAACACAGCCAGCAACAACATCAGTGTGCCCTCCCAGCCAGCAGGGGACGCCAGCGCTCACCTCCACGCCTTAGCCCATCTGCTCCAAAGCTCTCTGCAGCAGGTAACAGCAGCTCCACAACTGCCCCGCCCCCCTCCTCACTTTCATACAGGGATGACTTTCTCTGGGCAGGACAGTAACTGCCCCCTACCTAGCCTTTCCATCTACCCAGTACTACAATAACACTCGGTGGTCAGTTTGGGTTACCATAGCGACAGTACATATTAGTCACTGCTCTGTAATTATCAGAATGTTTCTTCAGTTCAAACAAGTGCAGAGAAACGTCAGGAAAACAATCACAACGTTAATAACCAACATTAGGACCGATAATAAGTTAATGAGCCACTTCCTGTGTGTTTGCATCCATCAGGAGCCTGAGCTGACGTCTTACTCGCTGCCTGAAGTCAGCTCCACCTTCGACCTGCTCCACTACGCCGCTGAGATCTCTGAGCGGCTAAAGGTCTTCTGTGATTGGTCAAAGAGACTCTTAGCATATCTGAGGAAGTCTCACTGCCTGTGACGGCGACATCATCAGGTGTGAACCTGATTGACCTGTAGAAGAAGGGAAGGAGACGAAACGCTCAGCTGAAGATCAACAGGCTCAACTGCTGAGGAGACGCAGCTGCAGCAGATTTGAGCTTCATGATCAAAGGAACACAATCAGTGACACACAATTAAGCAAACAGGGAATGTTTTATATTTTTATTTAATTATTCTTGAACATGATGCCAATTTTTTATGTTAATTTATTTCGGTACTTTGAGATTTTCTTCTCAGTCTCCTCATGTGTCCACAGCTGTCAGTCATCCTGCTGAAGGATCATCTGCCCTGAAACTGCAAAACACAACGTTAACACATACAAACACACACACATTATGTTGACACGACTCAGCAGGAGCAAACGTGTCAGCTTCTATTCAACTCTGCTATTTAATATTTGAATCTTAACAGATTTGTGTGGTAACTATGCTGAGGGTCCTGTGACCTTTGACCTCTTTTCAGAATGTTTACATGTTTATTCAAGACTGTCAAGTCGTGTTCCATTTGTGCTCGGCTGCTAGCTAAGGTCAAGAGCACGGCTAACGTTAGCACTAGTAGAATGTAACAAATATTTAAATACTCAAGCCTGGAAACAATTTGAAAATATTTAATATTTTTCTACAGTTTTTTATGAAGTTCGTAGCACATTTAGCTGTTATTTATGAGCCTTTTATAAAGAATCTTAGAGTTTAGTTTGAGATGCCGGCATCTCACAGCTCTGATAAATGTTTACAAATATTTAAGGATTATTGTCAGGATTAGTAAATGTTTCTGCAGGTTTTACATGAAAGTTACCAATAAACTTTTACATGAAAAGGATTTTGCTTCCTGGTGCATAAACTTCATTCCAGAACAGGAAGTGACATCGTTCTTATACATACACACACACACACCTGTGAACATGAACATGAAGTGTTTGGGCCTTCAGCTGGTCTCAGTTGAATCACTTCATGTCTGTAGCCTGTAGAGGGCGCTGCAGTAAAAACAAGACACTCCCACCAGGGGTTGAACCTGGAACTTCCATCCTGATGGATGCGTTGACACGACACCACAGGAGTTTGTGAGGTAGCTACAGCGCCCTGCAGTGGAGACATGAGGCATGACAGGCTGGAAGGCTTCAGACTGATGGAGTGAAGCTGAAGACACAAAGGGACAAAGCCAGCACGTCTCTAGCTGAGTCCTGACACCTGACAGCTCTGTCAGGCTCAGCTAGCAGAGCTACCAGGGCCTCAGACATCCTGTCTGGACTCAGCTGGACTCAGCCTGTTTCCACCTCCCACGGAGAGGACGAGGGGTTGGATTTCTGGGAGGCACTCTACTCTACCTCCATCATCTCACACTGACCACACAACCACACATAAACTTAGAGCATCAGCTGGACTCTGAGTCTTCCTCCTCTCTCCAAGTGACCAAAGAAGTTTCCTTGATGAGCGAGTGTAGAAGGTCCATGACGAATTCCAGGAAATTCCCAGTGAAGAAATTCTCGCAAATTCCACAGAAGAAAATTCTCACAAATTCCATGTAAATGTTTTAAGTGAAATTAGTCCAGCGTCTCTTTTAAACAGTTTGAAGCCGGTGAAGTTTGTTCATATCAACATACAAGTTCATCCTATTCACATGATAGAAAGAAAGATGGCAGTAAACAGGCCTCTGCTAAGGAGAACACAGGGGTTCAAGAAAATATATATCTCTCTCTCTCACACACACTCTCACTCTCTCTCACACACACACACAGCAGAGTGTGTGTAACATGCAGCTAGAAACATCAAACTACCTTCACATAAGCACATCAGCGGCGTTAAGTTCCTACCTGTTGCTGTCATCTCGTTGTGGGATCAGGAGTGTTGTTCTTACCTGTTGCTGCCATCTTGTCGAGGGGAAACAAACAAACCAGGTGAACTTTACGGAGCCGGCTAAACTATCACTGAATGGCGGCCGAGGGAGGACAGTTCTGATTTTGAAGAGGTTTGTTTCTAAAGGTAAAGTCAGATTGACAAACTGTGACAAGCTACAATTGAATTATTTTTATGTCAGCGTTGCATTTTCCTACATGTATATTTATGTGGACGATGTTGATGTTTGCGTGTGAATGTGCTGATCTTGGTTTAGTCGTAAATCACCGTCAGCTGTGTGTGCGGCTGAGCCGAGCGGGAAGCGCGCGCTCCGGAGACACAAATGCGCATGCGTCGAGCGGACAGAACCTTTTTAATGTATCTAGAATTTTTATTAGCGTCCAGATGTTTTGATAAATGTTTGAATTAAATTTTAGATCAGTCGTCTGTTTCATACAACGATGATGCGTTTAACACCCAACAGTGTGTAAACAGTTTGAGAGTGTGAGGAAATAACGTGAACACATGATGACACACAGCCCAACAGGGGAAAACAGCTTCTATTTTATTTACTTTTTATTAAATAAAATTCAGTGTTTGTGAACTAAATAGAACATATGAGAGTGAAACAAAACAATCCTCTGCCTCCACAAGTTGAGCCTCTGATCAGTGTGTGTGTGTGTGTGTGTGTGTGTGTGTGTGGATGAACACATGCAGTACAAAGAAAGAGGAAGTGATGTCATATTAGATTAGATTTATGATCTAAAGAACATCATAGCAAAGAGACAAACACATGTTGAACACGTTAAAAATACATGACATTACGGTTATGGGATTGTAGGAACGATATAAACACCACTGGCCTCATAACACACACACACACACACACACACACACACACACACACACACACATTCAATGTAACTGATACAAAACCTCCAGAGCAAACCGGAGCAATCCTGTGAGTCTACTCTAACAGCTGAGTGGGGGGGAGAGAGAGGGAGAGAGACAGAGAGCGGGAGAGAGGCAGAGATAGAGACAGACAGACAGACAGACAGACAGAGCTTATCCTCGTTTATATGTTTCTTGAATGTCACTTTGATCAATGATTGATTGATTGACTAATTTGTCTCGTGCACACAAGGTTCACACACACATCAGCACATAAACTCAGTGAATGAAGGGCGCTTTGTGTTCTAATATAAACTTCAGAACCTGTCCAGAACCTCCACACCCTGAGGTCACGACCCCGAGGTCACGACCCGGCCCTCTAAAGTGTTCTGCAGTTATGACATAAACAGTTAGTGAGCTCTTTACCCGTGATTCAGTTCACACACAAAACGCACAAAACAACAGTGACTGGACACACAGCTGGAGACCTGCTGAGGTCACACAGGGTTAATGGCTATCATCTGTGCTAGTGTGTGTGTGTGTGTGTCTGTTTGAGTGTGTGCATGGGGCTGAGCTGAAGCTGCTCAGGACAAAGGGTAGCTGTCCAGGTAGAATCAAATCGACACGCACTACAAGAGATGGACACACATCATGCTGTCTATGTCACTAGCTCTCTGGCACGCACACAGACATACACACACACACACACACACACACAGACACACATAGACACTCACAGCTCTGTGGATCCGCCCTGCAGTGCAGCATTAGCCTGAGGGAGGAAGCGGAGGAGGTCTGGGATCAAACGTTTCAGCAGACATTCACCTAAAACACAAACCAGCAAGAGGGAGCAGATTCCTCTTCCTCTTCCTCCCCTTCTTCCTCTTCTTCTTCTCCTCTTCCTCTTCCTCTTCTCCTTTTTCCTCCAAACTCCTGTTTTCCCTCATTGCCCCACACAGACAGCAGATGAGGATTCCCTGAGAGCTTCACCTGCTGAGTGCAGAGCTGCCCACAGATCAGCGCTGGACAGAATTCACACTGAGGACAACATGAGCGTGAGTCAGACACCAGATGATCACGGAACATCACGGAGCGTCTGCAGCACATTCAGCTCCATGTTTGACACATTTTGATTCACCATAAACGGCTTTGAAGTGTTGAAATCATTTTTTTAAGCATTTATTTGAAGCACACGTGGATTTTCTATACATGTGATCTACAGATCAGAAAACATCTTTGTGTGTGTGTGTGTGTGTGTGTTTGTGTGTGTGTGTGTGTGTGTGTGTCTAAAGACAAAAAAAAGTAGATCTAACTAAATAAGTACTAAAACAAATTATCATGAAAATAACAACTAGAAATATAAATTGAACTCTTTGAGAAAATAATGAATCATTATAAATACATGAATATATGTATTGATTGATTCCAGTATGGTTCCTCACACTCCTCAGAAAGCTGCAAATATACATGATTGGATGTAAATAAATACAGTTTGATCTTGCTGATGTCATTTAAAAGAGTGAATATGAGCAGCAGGATTCTTTTGAGATTAAATCCCAAACTGATTTTCCGTCAAACGTCATTTCAATCTTTAAATATTAATTGGAATTTTCTAGCGAGACAAAACAAATGATTACTGATGATTTAAAGTGATAATTATGTATGTTGGTATTTCAGTAATGTTTCTGCTGAGAGAGAGAGAGAGAGAGAGAGAGAGAGAACATCCCTGTCATTCATCACATCGTCACCAGGTCCATATCCAGGGTCGTCTGAAATGCAGAAGACAACGTTGTGACATTTATCACACACACACACTAATGCACACACACATATATACACACAGACAGACAGACACACAGACACACACTGGCCAAGCCATGTGTTCGTGTCTTACATAATCTGGGTGTTGACATGGTGTATGGAGCTGACACAGCTCACACACAGACACACAGATACACACAGATACACACAGACACACAGATACACACAGATACACAGATACACACCGCCTCATGTCATCCGTGCGAACGGGTACTTTCCAATTATGCAACACAGCTCAACGTCCTGTCTCAGCTGCACACCTGCTACACACAATCAATAAGCTGATGTTAGTGTGTGTGTGTGTGTGTGTGTGCAGACGATCTTCAGCTCTGACACATCTGGACACACACCAACACCAAACCCTCACACACCAACATTCCACCAGACAAAACAAAGTGTGTGTGTGCGTGTGTGTGTGTAAGTGATCTCCCCCCTGGATTGCATGAGGCTATTAACAGACATGTTTATACCCGCGGATCAGATGGATCAGTGTTGCCAGCATCACTATGACGACAATCATCACGGCGTCCGTTGTGTAACATTCCTTACGGCTGCCACACACACTCCATTTGGACCGGTGGCACCTTGACCCGCGTGTCTGCGCCGTGTTTACGACCACAAGCTGCGAGGAACAACCTGCTCATTAGCATAACATCTGTGTTAAACTCTTTATCTGATGAGAGATGCAAGACTGTCAGTATTGATTATTTAGATCATCCATTATTCTACTGATTTTTGAGGTTGTCTCATCTCAAGCTAGCGTTAGAGATCATCAACCAGCTGAGAGCAGCAGTGACGAGTCTTTGTCTCTGTCTGTGCGTCCAGGCCGCCACAAAGCTTCTGGACGAGATGTGCCACCTGTCGGCTCAGTCCATGGAGCCGCTCGACACGTCAGAACACTTCAAGCTGCTGAAGCTCCTGGGCGAAGGCTCGTACGGCAAAGTCATGCTGGCGGTGCACAAGAAGAGAGGTGAGCGAGGAAAGAGGAGAAAGCGCACAAGTCTTCACCCCAAGCAGAGACTCATACCCTGGTTTGTCCCTCAGGTACTCCTATGGCTCTGAAGTTCTTCCCTCGTGAGTCCACCTCCCTGCTGTCTTTCCTCAGGGAGTATAATCTGTCCCTGTCCTTCTGCACACACCCCTCGCTGACCAGAGCTCTGGGGATCGCATACTCAACGCCGTCTCACTACATCTTCGCTCAGCAAGCCAGCCTGTGTGGCGACCTGTATGACATCATCGTTCCTGAGGTACCTGCCCGCTCATGACGCAAATCAAGGTGGCCAAACTCTGTGTTTCAGCATTCTGTCTCTGTCCTCACCTTCCTCCCACCTCAGGTTGGTTTGGAGGAGGACTGCTGTCAGAGGGTCGTGTCCCAGCTGTGCGGCGCTCTCACACACCTCCACTCGCTGGGATTCGTCCACAGAGACGTCAAACCAGAGAACGTCTTCCTGTGCGACACGGCGTGTCGCTGGGTTAAACTGGGAGACTTTGGCATGGTGAGTCTGAAAGGAACAGAACTAATCCACCGCCTGTAAGCTCAGATACTGTGAGCTCGGACCAACAAGCCATGATGTCATCATCAGATCTTCAGCTTCCTGTCAGCTTGTTGTTTGTACAATCGTCTCTAGAAAAGCTTCTGTACCGATCATGACTCACACACTATTTCACCAAACCCAGGTGAAGTCCAGGGGCACCAGGGTCCCTGAGGTGTGGTACAGCTCCGCCTACTGCGCCCCTGAGGCTGAGGTCGCCAAGGGAAACGAGGACAGCTGGGAGAGCACGGATGATGGAGAGAAGAGGGAGGAGGGTGGAAACATGGCGGAGAGAAAGAGAGTGTGGGTGTCGGTGGAGCCCAGCACAGACAGCTGGGCCCTGGGGATTCTGACCTACGCCATGCTCACCGGCAGCCTGCCCTGGGACGAGACTGCCACCGACAACCGCTCATACCTGAAGTACCAGGAATGGTTCGACAGCACCAAAGGCCCCGACGACGCCCTGGACGTGTGGGTGGAGCCACGGGCAGAGGGGACAGATGATGCCGCCACTTTAAGCCCTGCAGGACTGGGAGGGAAAGACTGCTGCCCCGTAGCGCCTCAGTTCGCCTGCTTCACCCCGCTGGCCCGTGCCCTCTTCCTGTCGCTCCTGGACCCCAGGCCCGGGCTTCGGGGCCGGCCTGAAGACGCGCTGAGATATCTGGGAGGGGATTGGATGATGGAGAAGGAGAGGATTCGGCTTGAGGAGGAGAGGAAGAAGAGCAGAGGGAAAGGGGCGATCAGGAGTGTGAAGGACATGGAAGGCAGAGGAGAACGGTAAGGAGCAGGTCCAGGAGCTGAGAGTCATGGAGCCTGCAGAGGAAACGAGCTACAAAGGGAGCAGAACCACTGTTGGACGTAAACACCTGAGTAACAGTCGCATCCCGCCGGGCAGCTCTCCACTGAATGTCATGGTTGGACTTCAGAGCTTTATCTCACACCTTATATGGCTTTGTCTCACTCTGGACTCAGCCACGCCCCCTAGTGGAGAGCCTGGGGAGAGAATATGAAACCATCCAAACATCCAAACGTGTTGAAAACCCCCTGAACCACAGGGGGTTAAAGCAGTCTGGATCATTTAGGTCGAGGCATTTTGTGAACGTGACAGTGCCCGATTTACAGACACACACACACACACACATAAACACACACACACATAAACACATCTATCAAACGTGGAGCTGCAGTATTTTAATCTGCATCTAAAGATAAAAATGCCTCATGGCAGAAACTTCAAGAGACTTTATGAACCTTTTATTGGTCACATATATTTTTGTAGCACTTCACTTTACCTAACGTGTTATTTGTGTTTTGCGTGTCTGAGCACTTTAGTCCACTGATGTTTTCACTTTAATCTTTTTACGCACCCGTTAGTTGACTGCAGAAATCAAACCTTTTTGTATTTTGGAGTTTGTTTGTGTTTGTTTCTGTAGAATGAGTCGTTTGTAATAATAAAACATGAATTGAAATGTTACCAGTCTTTAGTCTTTTCTTCCTTTAAAGACAGTTGTTGTTATGTCATGGCGGGAGGCTGAATGTGTCATTTCCACACTCTCTCTCTCACACACACACTCTCTCTCTCACACACGCACACACACACACACACACACACACACAGTGAGGACGGTGTGGTGAGCTTTTGCAGATGTTTATAAAAATAGCCCGGGGTCGTTAATTTGACACTAAAGCCTCTCAGCACCGTGTTTGTGCTCTGACCTCACAGCCTCACCGTCCAGATACATGGCAACATAATTACATGGCAACGCACCAAAGACGGATCACAAACACACGCACACACTGAATGTGGAGTTACCCAGCATTCCCTGTGTGTGTGTGTCACTGATGAAGTCAGAGGGTCATGGGTTCTTTCCTCCCCGCTCTCTCCGTGCTTTCACGTTGAGCTTCTGTTAGATTTGTTTGAGGGAACGTTTGAGCGCGACGGCGGCTGCCAAATAGTGAGCCGATGCTCATAAATCTGTATAAGAGTCATAAATAACAGGCCTCAGTGGGTATGGAACAAATAGCTGCTGAACGCTGCGTCCATCTGCGTGGCCTCAGTGGAGGTCAGGGGTCACAGGTTCACGTCTCAATAATAATTCATCTTGACCGCATTAGACTGAATTAGCTCATCAACACTAGATATGTCCATGTTTACGTGTTTACAAGATTCTGGTGATGCTGGCTCCCTTTGATGCTTTTGGACCTGGGTTCACCTGTAGTGGAGGTTGATGTGTTAGGCTCCAGTCCCACCTGGCATCCTGAGGTTCAGAGGAAGAGCAGAGGCCAGCTGAGGACTTGTGAAAGACCGAAACACAGTCGTAAATTCACAAATCGTAACTTGACGAGTTCTGCTGACCTCCAGCTGGCAGCGTTCACGCCGGTTTCACCACTACAAATGCTGGTTTCCTGCTAAAAAGTGCCCCAGCTGACAGAGGGAACTGTTCCTGCTCTTCACCCGCCATCTTTGTTCACTGCAAAGTCACATTTATGTCGTTTATACAGAGTTTGAGTGTGAGTGGACTCTGTCAGTGTGTTGTGTTGTTTTGTCCTCTGGACTTCAGAACGACGTCGTGTGAACCAGGTGCCACTCAGTGAGCCAAACCTCCTGCTGTCATTCTAATAAGCTGCTACAGATCCTGTTCCACTTCTAGGTAGAGGGGCACACAGACGGGCAGCATAGGGTATATGTGGAACGACTCAACACACACACACACACACACACACACACACACACAAGCGGTGCAGGTGGCGCAGGTGGGTGTGGCCTATATGTTTAGCTGAAGAAAGACCAAAGCAATCCTGGGAAACTGTGACCAAAATGTAAAAGTTGTTTTCACAGCAGGTTTGTTGACCTTTGACCTTTAACCCCCCAGGTCCCATTCCTCTGTCATCACCTCCATCATCTTCACGTCCAGCCTGAAGCTTGGTGACAGCAGACGGAGTGGAGGTCCTGAGGCAGAGGACCTAAGTGAAGCAGCCTCAGGGCCTCTGGCTCAGCAGGACAGACGGCCTGTAAACACACGCCTGACATTTCACCTGATATGTTGTGTTAACACTATGTGGCTGAAGCACGCCTGGGCTGTGTGTGTGTGTGTGTGTGTGTGTGTGTGTGTGTGTGTGTGTGTGTGTGTGTGTGTGTGTGTGTGTGTGTGTGTGTGTGTGTGTGTGTGTGTGTGAGTGTGGACAGGAAGCAAGTGAACTTTCTGCTCCTAATTCATCTTTCAAGCATGAATGAATTGTTGAACTTCTCAGCTTCAGCTATGAAGAGCTTTCAAGTCTCGGACATCAAGTCTCAGTATGAGTCTAATAGATACCCACTGAGACCCAGGCACAAGACTGAGCTCAGATCTGAGCCCAGACTAACTCCAGGGCTGAGCTTTGCTTTCGTCTTGGCGGAGGGTTTTATTGAGAGGTGGAGTTTACGAGCCAGGCAGGTTGGAGTTTTACCGGCCTGAGTGTTAAAGCCTCGGCCAACAATATTGAGATTATTAAGACGTAGAGAAATCACAGAAGAGGAGACGTCGCCAAACCAGGAGCCCGGGAGAAAGAGGAGGAACAGAGCAGAGAAACCTCCGGACACACAGAAAGAAAAAGAAAGCGCGTGTCTTCAGAGGGGCGCAGTGTGACGTGTGGCAGCTCAGCAGGGAGTGACACACATGTGGTGACAAGAACCAAACCCCTCTGTCGTATTCATGTGAACACGCCCAAGACGTCCACAGGCAGACAGGAGAGGAAGAAGATGAGGGTGATGAAGAGCACCTGATGGCCTAATATGGAGCTGAGTCCCTGGTGTTGTTGTGAACATGTGAACGCTCTCATGTGTGTGATCTCCTGTGTAAGTGTAATCACATCTGCTGACCCCTGCAGGCACACACACCTCCTGATTTGGCCTCAGGCTGGGGTCCATGAATACATCTGACCAGCGCCGCCTGTCCCGCCTCACAGACCGGCCTCAGCCTGACCCGGGTAAAGACTCCAGCCTCACTCACTGCTCACACTTCTGTAGTTTGACTCACATTGATTGTTTTTCATTATTGTGCTATTTGCTGATTTGCTGTACGCCCCGGTTGCCATGGCAGCACATACAGCAGGTCACGTCACTTTGCTCCCCTGACTTCACATCCACCTGTCAGATTCTAACCCCTGCTCACTTTGGTTAAATCCCCAAAATGAAAAATTCCCAATATCAAAACTCCTCAGGCCACTTTGTCACAATAATCCAGAAACACTGGAACATTACTCCGTACTTTCTCCCCTTTTTCCCACTGATCCCGACCTGTAATCTCCCAAACCAGCGTCTCTCCTTCCCTCACAGATGTGTCCAGGGTCCAGCCTTGGCTCCATCCCACCGTCTGCTCTTTGAGGTGACGGCCAAATGCCAAGCGGCTAAAACGGCTCGAGAAGTAACAAGGAAATCAGAGGAAGACGGACGGCGTCAAGGAATCTCAGAGGAGGACACGGAGACGTCTTCTCTTCTGGTCCTCAGCCCGTCTGTCCAGCTCGTCTCTGTTTCTGTCTGTCAGCAGTGCTAAAAGCTACGATACCATGAGGTCATATTCTGAGAGAACTCTCTCTCTCTCTCCCTCTCTCTCTCTCTCTATCTCTCTCTCTCTCACCTCTGCTTTCCAGCTATTTAAAGCTTGAATATTAAAGTGTTAGGCTGGCAATTTTACAAAACGAAAAGATTCTTGCACTTTAAACTTCCTAGTGATGTTTAATCTCACAGAACTCAGATCAGATCATCCTCCAGGTACGTCTCATAGATCACATCTCACTGAGTGTTTGTCTGTGGTGTAAGGTTGTGTGTGTGTAGCTGATTGGTCCCATTGATCTCACCTGTGTGTGTGGATGCGTCTGGAAGCTGAGACAGAACTGAGCCTTCACTCTGTAAAGCTCTTAAATCACAGCTCCTGTTTACGTTTATGTTATTGCTCTCTTCTTTCTACACCTCAGAGCTCAGACGAGTCAGTTTGTACAGTAAAAGGCTGAAAATATCAAATCTGAAGGGCTGAAATATGCTTGAGTGGTTTCTCTGCATGGACGTATGAAGAAGTTAGAAGAAGTCATGAAGTGGTTTGATTTGGTTTCAAACTGGATTTACAGCTGGAAAATGCTTAAAATATCAGAAAATATGAAGAACTAAAGTCACAGCAATAATGTCCTGAATATAGGGGACAGGTTGATGTTTGGACCATAGAGTCAACAACCCAACACAGGCTGATCAGCTGCGTCATACTGCCATCTAGCGGCGGCTGCGGGTTCTGCGTGTCTCTTGCAGGTGTTGGGCTTTTTGAAGGACAAACACGTCACAGTCTCACGTCCTTTTAAAGCATTTATTGCCTCTTTCTCATTGAATTGGTCACAAATCAGAACTGTTGGTGACTAAACAGAATGCAGTGAGAGAGAAATGAGACTTTTACATTTTATTCAGCCACAGGAGCGATGTAAACACAGCAGACACATCCAGATGTCAGAGTTCAACACAGACTTAAGGCCAATTTCATACATGTCATTAACTTCATCACATCAGAAGTGGAGAATCTGTGCAAACTAAAGGATTCAGGCAAGAAATTCATCACAATCCTGTAAACGCTCAGTCAGTCACAACCAGGCCAGGTGGACTCAGCCGCTCAGCCTCAGCATCCACACATCTGATCAGACTGAAGGAAGGAGGACGAGCCAGGCTTTAATAAAGGAGCAGGACAAGCAGGTCACAGGCTTCCAGGGTGTGTGTGTGTGTGTGTGTGTGTGTGTGTGTGTGTACAGACTCTGCCCCAGTTTAGACCCGAATTTAAACCGACCA
>NW_027466964.1:22500-60000 GCF_046128005.1 Genypterus blacodes
GAGTCAATGACCAGGAAGCAGCCTGTGTTTGTGCTGAAACATCGTACTCTGTGCTGGTGTGCAGAGATTCCTCACAACTGCCCCCTAGTGGACATCACAGTGAATCCTTCCATCCCATCCTGTCCCACTGCTTATCAAGCTCAGGGTCCAGACAGCTGCACCCAGATGTTCCTCTCCCCCTCACTGCTTACTTGAAGTGGTCCTGCAGGGACACGTTGAAGTCGAAGGCGTCCCCTCGGTCCCCAAACCCGATTCCAATGAAAGCACTGCGACCTGCGAATAAAAAGCCACGTTAACAAACAGGCGACACCTCACAGACCACCGTCACATTGTCACGCTCTCACCGCTGTCGTCCTGTATCCGCAGAACAAAGTACCGGCTGGAGTCGCTGACCGTTTCTATGGTAACCCCAGGGTACTCCGTGACGGGCGCCTGAGCAAACAGCTCCCCTGCAGGATGGGAGGTCACATTACAGGAAGTACAGAGAAGTGAGCGGTGAAGAAGTCACAGTAAGGAGATGTACCTGAGACTTTGTCCTCCAGTTTGATGAAGGCCACTTTGCCCTTGGCCGTGATCCTCATGCGACCGGACCAATCAGGAGAGTCCAGCTTCCAGTCAGCGGCCCTGCAGACGGACCACAACGACCCAGAGAGATGGAGTTCAGTTACAAGCTCAACATTTGTGTCAGACATCAAAACCTTTCCACTTGGTTGACATTGTTGTAGATTCCAGACATTAGTAGATTTTCTTGTCTATCAATTTATCTGAGATTTCTACCTTTTTTCTAGAACCAACTTTTTCCTTAGAAGTACAAATTCAAGATCAGATTATTCTATATAAATGGGTCTTTTAATATCCTTCCCTTCTAGACTTTTTTCTGATTTTTTAGAAGTTGTTGGTTATTTTTTAAAGCATTTATTTATATAAAATTCTAGGTTCTAGGTTTTTTCTGAGGAAAATAATTTTCAGCAGAGTAACGGAGGTTTGACAGAAATGTCATGAGGCCATTTTTGTAGGAAATAATATTTAGAATTTTCTCAGATGAATGAGAGCCTGCTGAGTCTTCACATGAGCCGCTGTCATCGTAAACAAGCGCCCCTAAAGCGTCCGGAGAATGAGCGGGACCGTCCTGGCAAAGTGCCCGCATCCCCCCGGTGAGACGACCACCATCCCGGGGTGTCACCTCGCTGTCAGCCCGGTGCACCGCACTGCTCTGCGGCTACAGGACACCGCGAACCCCCGCTAAAGCGATTCAGCGTCTTTGAGCGCATTGTTGCCCGGGACAGCGAGCTCGTGTCCGCGGCTCGGACATCACGCAGCCCGGGTACCGTCACGGTGATGCCCGCAGCGGAGGTGGAAACGCCTGGAGCGGCCGTGAACGCCGCACGGTGACATGTTACCGGTCTGCTGGCGGCGGGACGCGGTGCTGTTTACCTGTATGCGCGGTTAGACGCCCGCGGTGGGATGCGGTACACGTTAACGTCAGGCTTAACGCACAGGATGGACTCGTACTCTGCCTCAGCCGCCATCTTGACTCCACTGTTATTGATGTGGGAGTTTGTGACTCATTGATTCTTTTCTGTGTGTGTGTGTGTGTGTGTGTGTGTGTGTGTGTGTGTGTGTGTGCGTGCGTGTGTGTGTGTGTGTTAAAAGATGGCATTATAGACTCTAAAAAGGAATTTTACACAAACAATTATAAATTATTGATCCTGTTTTTCTATCTTAGTAGAACATCTTGAAAGAAAATATATTTTGAAAGTCAAGATTTGTTTTAGTGATTGAGAAAACTAACGCATTTTAAAGCTCTATAATAAATGATAAATAACTAAAAAAGTTCCATATTATCTCATTACAGATCATTAATGTGTCTCTGTTTTAATAATGATGTTTTGTTCTATTTTTATGGTTTATGCTTTTTAGATGAAGGCATTTTAAGTAAGTATTAGTTGTCTCTTAGTGTTGTTACGTCATAAGTACAAAAGCATAATAATAATATAAATCAGCTGTTCTCTTTTGTGAATCTTTTTTAATTTAATATTTAAATAAAACACCAACATGAAACAGACGTAGAGTCACTATCTGCTCTTTAGTCAAATAAGTAAACAAAAATAATGAATAATAAAATGATAAATCAAAGTCGTGAGGGGGCGTGGCCTGTCCTGTACCTAAACATCGGAAGCGGAAACAGTTCTGTGTCTCCTCCAAGAATCCCGAAGCTGCATCCTCATCAGGGTTTGTGCTTTGTTTTCACCGTAAATGCGCACATTTAACGCACAGGACAGCGGCTGGTCTGCGGACGCGGTGCTGAACTAACCGCAGTGACCGTGTCCCGGTGAATAAACGCCTCGTATTTGATGCTAAAATGCGACATGAAGCAGGTGTTCCGGTTAGCTTGATAGCAGCTATCGTTAGCCGCACTGACGGGCGTCTTTGGTCGCTGTCCGAGGTGCTGAAGCCACGCAGCGTGTGTGTGGATGTTTACACGACACGGGTCAGACACGGGAACAGCATCACGACACAGAAGCGTGTTCAGCGCCGGGACTCGCTTCATAGTTTAATGTTACAACAAGAAACCTGTCAGCTAGCTAGCAGCGAGCTAACTGCTTAGCCACACAGCTAAGCAGGGGTTCTGTTTCTGTCGCAGTGATCAAAGCTGAGACAGAAAACACGCGTGTTCCTCTATCAGCACACATTTACACGCGTGTCTGCTTTAGTTTATAAGAACGGGACTCATAAATCGATGTTAATATGACAGAAACGCAGTGTAATAGTGGGTTGGAGCATAAGTATCTATCTATCTAAGTAGACTGAGATATTAAAGGCTTATAGACGCATAAACACTCTATAAGAGGGATCCAGAGCTCCAGTAGCAGACACAGACACCAGGGAAGTATGAGGAGCATCATAACAATGTGATACCAACAAGGAAATCACAAATGTTCCCTTAATTCATAAAAGTTATCTACTGATACTGAATAAGTCTAAAATAATGTCAAGTTGACTTCAGGCTAAAAGCTAAAAGTGCAACAAGTGAACAACAGGTGAAGCTCATCAGGACCTACAGAGATGTTCCTGCTGGTAGTGTGACGGAGTATGAGTGCACATTTTAAGCATTTTGCCATTTCAGTGTAAATGTTGAGGCTCAGCTCATCAGATGTTTGCCTGCAGGTGTCAGATCCGGTTTCTTGTATCCCGAGTGGATCGGCTGCAGTCAGGGGGCAGAGAGAGCAGCAGAGAGAGAGCAGCAGAGAGAGCATCAGAATGAGCGCTCACTGAGCCAACAACCACAACATCTGACAGCAGAGACGCACTTTACATAAGGTACAGGGCTTCATTTGAGTGTGAGTGTGTTCAAGTGTGTGTGTTCAGGTGTATGTGCAGTGTCTCTCACCAGTGTCCTCTAAATCAGACTCAGGCTTGGACCCCCCCCCTGGCCCCGCCCCCTCAGACACCATGACGTCCTCCATGCTTCGCCGACAGCTGAAGAACCTGGTCCAGAACTACTCTGAGGCTGAGGTCAAGGTAAGGAGGCTCTGCTCTGCTCTGCCCTCTAGTGGACACACAGCTTTAATCCTCCTCTGGCACAAAGGACAGACACAGACGTATTTAAGAGTTGCATGTGGACTTCCAGTAATCAATAAATGTATAAATAGAAACACAAAAGCCATAAAACATTCAGGAGAGCTGTGATGCTTATATAGCAGAGGAGGGACAGGATGAGGAATAAGGATCAGCTTCATAAGACAGAAGAGCCTGATGGATGCAGTGAAGATTCACTCACTCAGATGTGCATTGATCCAGACAGGATTGTGGAGTCGTAGACCAAAAGCCAACGTTGCCAAGCAGACTTTCTGCAGCAGTATAAACGGCTTCCTCATTTTGCTGCAGGACTCTGTATTGATCTGAAGTACAGATTCTTTTGTCCGGGAGGTTTTCTAAAATGTGGACGTAATGAAACATGATCAGCTGAATTAAAGATGACTTCTCACCATTGTGTGCCAAGCAGCAAATCTCTCAGCACAATCTGGCTCCTGTGACCTTTGACCCTTTACTCATCGTAGCCGCGTTACATTTTGACATTTCCCTCTCTGCTCCCGCTCCAGGTCAGAGAGGCGACCTCCAACGACCCTTGGGGGCCCTCCAGCACTCAGATGGCCGACATCTCTGACCTGACCTACAACGTGGTGGCCTGCAACGAGATCATGACCATGCTGTGGAAACGCCTGAAGGACGACAAGAACTGGAGACACATTCACAAGGTGAGGGAGACACTGCAGGCCTCCTCCTCCTCCTCCTCCTCTCTCTGATTATAAACCCTGCAGGAGTGTCTTTATGCCTTCTCTTGTTTCTATCCTAGTCCCTGACCCTGCTGGAGTATCTGTTAAAAACCGGGGACGACCGCGTGCTTCTGAAAATGAAAGACAACGTCTACATCGTCAAAGCCCTGACAGAGTACCGCTTTGTAGAGAAGGATGGGAAAGATCAGGTGATGCTCTCAACCTGCTGCTCCTCCTGCACACCAACATGACTTTTACACATCCATTGATATCAGCGTCATTATCCAGTGTGAGCTCGGCCCATGCTCTAGTCAAAGGCTCTTGCTCGACTAACTAGTTTGGTCTTGTGAGAGTCTTTGGAGTGTTTTGATTAGTTTCAGGTTCGAACCCGAAGCCTTGCAGGTAAAGTTCAGCTTGTGCTCCAATGCTCCGGCCCAGATGAAGCTTCACTGTGAGCGTTTCTCCCTCAGGGTGGAAATGTGAGAGAGAAGGCCAAGGTGGTGCTGGTCCTCATGGAGGACGACGACAAGCTGAAGGAGGAACGAGATTTTGCCATCAAGACCAGAGAGAAGACATCCAAGGGCTCTGCTGGTGAGCTTTTCTCCTCTGTGTTCAGGTCTAGATTCTTTAAGGAAGAACACATTCTTTAGGAAGTGGTCAGAGGCTTACAGGAAGCTGACGATCCTTCCATGTGACGTATGTGATCTTTGTTTTCAGCAGGTGGCGCTCTTTCTCTCTGTTTCTCTGTACCTCTGTCACACACATCTCAGTCACTCTCTTTTCCTTCCGTCTAAGCAGGCTCGTCCACAGACGCAGTAAAGGACCCCAACTACAAGCCCTGCTACGTGGCGGGGGCCTCGGGGCTCCCCTCCCTGGACCACATCCCCTCTGTGGCTGACCTGACGGCATCTTTCGCTGCCAAGAAAGAGGAGCGACTCAAACAGGAAGCTGAGAAGAAGGATGCAGAGAGGAGGGTGAGTGGAGAGAGCTGAGGGGGAGAAGGGGAGAGGTGTGGAGGTGGAGAGGGGGGGAAGGGGGGAGGAGGAGAGGTGTTTCATGGGCCCAGGATCTGGTGGTCCTCTTCAGATAGGAGCTCTGTGTCTCCAGGCAGAGCCGAGTGTCTAGCAGGGCTCGACCAACCAATCAGATTAGAAAAGTCAAAAGTACACAGAAACGCAGGAATATTCTGTGTATTTTGATTCTCTAGGCCAAGCTGAGTGACGACGAGCTGAAGTGGGAGGACGCTGCCAAATCTGATGATGCAACAGTTGAAGCTTGGGGCGGAGCGAAAACAGAGGAGGTGGAGGAGAAGGCAGAAGTCTGGGGAGCTCCCAAAGAGCCCAAAGAGGCCAGTGACCCATGGGGCACACCCACAAAGCCCGCCACAACCGACACCCCTGCCAGCACTGATCCATGGGGGGCTCCGAGCAAAACCGACGAAGATCTGTTTACAGCATCGAAGAGTGAGGAAGATCCATTTGCTGCACCAAAGGATGAACCGGATCCATTTGTGCCCAGAAGCGATTCAGATCCATTTAATACAGCGAAGGACGACCCGTTCAACGCCCCAAAGGAGTCAGAACCCTTCAGTACGCCGAAGGACAAGGAGGATCCGTTTGCTGCACCACGAAACAAACCAGATCCCTTCACTTCGTCCAATGACGATCCGTTTAATACCCCAATAGACAACGATGCCTTCAATACCGCAAAAGACGATCCCTTCACTGCGGCAACAACACCGCCCAAGGGTGATCCTTTCAATACCGCAAAAAACGATCCCTTCACCACGGCAACAACACCGCCCAAAGAAGATCCCTTCAATACCGCAAAGGACGATCCCTTTGCTGCACAGACAACACCGCCCAAAGATGATCCCTTCAATGCCGCAATTGATGACCCCTTCACCACGGCAACAACACCGCCCAAGGGCGATCTCTTCACCACGGCAACAACACCGCCCAAAGGCGATCCTTTCAATGCTGCAAAAGACGATCCTTTCACCATGGCAACAACACCGCCCAAAGACGATCCCTTCACCACGGCAACAACACCGACCAAAGACGATCCCTTCACCACGGCAACAACACCGCCCAAAGATGATCCTTTCAATGCCGCAAAAGACGATCCCTTCACCGCACAAGCTCCCTTCTTAGCATCTAGTCCACCCAACGATCCGACATCAGATCCCTTCGGGGCCCCTCCAGTAAGCCCACCCAAAAACGAGGCCGACACG
Organism: Genypterus blacodes; assembly: GCF_046128005.1. NCBI lineage: Eukaryota > Metazoa > Chordata > Actinopteri > Ophidiiformes > Ophidiidae > Genypterus > Genypterus blacodes. Next base: position 29,011 of record NW_027466964.1, read on the forward strand.
TGGGGCGCTGCGGCCGGCTCTCCACCCCCCAGCGGGTCCGACCCCTGGGGGCCCCCATCAGCGTCACCTACAGAAACAAAGGGTGGAGATCCCTGGGGGGACGGGCCGAGTGCCACCTCGCCCACTGGTGACTCAGTTCCTTTTGGGAATGCATCCGTCCTGGACAACGACCCGTGGGGAGCCCCAGGTAAGGAGTCTAGGTGATGTGTGTGTGTGTGTGTGTGTGTGTGAGCTGACACAGACCGGGCTCTGCTGTAATTCAGTCGTCTCCATTCTCTCATCCTCACCTAGCTGCAGCTCCAGCCAGTTCAGATGATGCATGGGGTTCACCTGCTCCACCCACAGACTCCTCCCCCTCTACTGACCCCTTTGGAGACGGAGCGCCTAAAACCAGCGATCCTTGGGGTGCGCCGAGCAACACACCTAGTAACGGCACCGGTAACACATGTTTTACACTCCGTCCTCCGTCTTGTTTCAGTTCTCCATCCATCCATCATTACCCAGAAGCCTTAGCAGCTGGGTTTCCTTTGACCTCTCGTTTCCCACAATTTGAATTTGCAAATTGACGTCTAGTGTTCAGTTTCTGAGTGGGGGTCCAGGGAGCAGTGGGAGTTACGATCCTAATGAAAGTGAGAAAAGGGAACTGTGCAGCAGCAAACCAAAGGCAAATGTTAGTTTCCTTAGATCAGATGGAGGAAATCTTCGTCCATGGCTTCAGTTACTTCACTCAGTTCTTCAGTAGATCTAGCCGACGCCCATTCCTGTCATTTGTGCCCAAGCTATAGGATATAGTGTAGTATCCCAGAAACGTAAAGGGAAGGAAACACGGCTTTCGTCTGCTTTTACTCGTTTTTAATGCACTGATCTTCCTGATGTTCTTCCATTTCACCTCCATCTTCCCATCACGCTGGCATCGCCTAACAACTTAAATCGACTAACCCTCTTCTTCCTGCTTTGCTCTCTCTTCCTCCCTGAACCTCCTTCCCGACAGAAAACACCTTTTAGAGTAGATCTGGAACCTTTATTGTATTGCAGGAAAGCCAACGACACAGCGAGAGGCGACTCCCAGGAATGCCGCAGCGTTCCTGGGCTCGGCGGGGGCGTCGCTGGTCGACTTGGACTCTCTGTTTTCCTCCGACCCCAAACCCAAACAACGCCCCCTCATGGACACATTCCCTGCTCAGACTCAGGCAGCTGGTAAGGAGCGGTAGAGGGACAAAGTACAAAGTGGACTTGGATGATCAACCTGACAACTCGCTTAGGAGATGCTACAAAGTTTAGCTGCTCTACTTCAAGAGAGAGAGAGAGAAGGGGGCGGAGATAAGAGTAAAAATGTAACAAATGTATGTATCAAAGGTATTAGAAGCTTATTGTGATGATTTGTGCTGAGCCTTCCCTCCCCTGTCGTCTCTGCTTAGTACATAGATGTTGTTAAAGTGTGTGTGAGCTATAGTATAGAGACTAGTGCATATATAACCTGCAGGTGTTGAGCTCCTCTCCCTCTCTCTCTGCTCTGCTTTGCTGCGTTTCTCTCCACTGGAATGCTTTGTACTGTGTCTCCCTCCCTCCCTCCCTCCCTCCCTCCCTCCCTCCTTCCCTCCATCACCCTCTTGGTACTACTCTTAATTTCCCAGGCTCTTTGAAGGCCACAGGCGGGGCTTACGGCCCTCTGGTCAGATCCCTGCCTGTGTCTCCGTCCCCCCTCCCCTCCGGCCCCTTTGGTTCCACCCTTGCGTCGTCCTACGCTGCGCCTCGTCCCATGTTTGGAGCTGCTGTCCCCTCCGCTGGAGCTCCTTTATTTCAGCGTCCAGCCGGTTCCATGGGGGGGTCTCAGGCGGCTCCTCCATATTTAGGAACTGGAATGGCACAGCCTGGTTATAGAGGAGGGGCTCCACCGATGGGGCTCAACATGAATCCCCCCTGTGCAGGAGTTGGAATGGCACAGTCTGGATTCTTTGGGGGAAATGCTCAGGCAGCTCCCCCTCTTTTGGGAATGGTTCAGCCCAGTGTCAGGGCAGGAGCGTCTCCTCTGGGAGGTTCCTTTCCACAGGCAGGGGGCGCTGCGCTCTCAGGCGGTGGGTTGAGCCAGACCACAAAGCAAGACGCAAACCCCTTCCTGTTCTGACTCATTCATTACCAGCTGTCTTTATGTCCAACACATGCTTACATTACTGTCAACCATTTACAGGCAAAACAGGAAGCTGGGGATCACATTTCCTCCTTCCAGGCAAACTCAAGTTATACTGTGTGTGTGTGTGTGGACAGATTCGAGGACTTCCACTGTAAAAGCAAATTTGGGATTGTTCTGTTTAAAATTCGCGAATTTTTTTTTTTTTAGTTGTGTGTGTGTGTGTGTGTGTGTGTGTGTGTGTGTGTGTGTGTTGGAAGGTCGGAAATCTAATCTGGTTAGTTTTGGTAAATAGTTGGCAGTTAATGGGCTAGAATAGAGTTACTGTTTCTGTTCAATGATGATGTGATCGGATCTGACAAACGTGTGTGTGTGTGTGTGTGTGTGTGTGTTCATGGCAGAGTGTGTGAGTGCGTGCATGGCTGTACAGTGTGTATTGTGTTGATGTAAATAGTGGTAATCACTGATAAACCTTGAATTATACTGTATATCAGAGTGTTACACCAGTAACTATTTATTGATCTATTTATTCATTGATTGATTGATTGATTCTTGAAAAACGATGAAACATCGATGCAGCTGAAGCTTCAGATCAACCTGCTGCTGTAAGCTGATTGCTGGCTGTTTGCTTCAGGGCTGATCTGATTGGTTGTTCCAACACTGCATTATCAATCAAAACAACCAATCGTGGCTTAATCCTCCTCCCTGTTTCTGTTTGTGGTCGTTCTGGAGTCATTGTGTAACATTTCCTCTGCGTGTCCCCATGTTACACAAACAGGAAGTGTTATGTTAGTATTATTGGAGAAATATTAAAGTTAGAATGTTTAACGTGCATGCAGTGTGTGTGTGTGTGTGTCACCTCTCATGTACAGTGGTTGGTGTGTGTGTGTGAGAGAGTGTGTGTGAGTGACATAAATGAAATTCTGGGTCAGGTATGATGTGTCTCTACAGACACACAGAGACCTTCCTCTGGTGGAAACATCAGAGGCTCAGAGTTTCTTGTTTGCATCCTTTGTGTTCCTCTAAACGACTCAAACACACATGAGACTCCTTTAAATGTGAAACAGGCAGGGACACACAGGCCACAGTGACTCATCCTAACACCTCTGATCAGCTTTCATTTTCTATTAAATGAACTCCAGTTCTGTTGCCGTGTATTTGATTTCCCAGGTTGTGTTGTAAAACTGTGATGGTGCACATTGGAGAACTAAAAAGATGGAAGAACGACATCAGATTCCTGTTTTTATTCCGTTTGTGTTCTTACCTGTATGTTTAAGAATAGAAATCATTTTTTGGAACAATCATTCTGGTCTCTTATTGCAGTTTAAGGCCTTGTTTGTGAGGATGAATGTGGTGAAGTAAAGCTGCTCAGCTCTCAGGCTTCACAGTCACATGACACAAACCAGCCTGCATGGACACAGATGCAAAGATGATGTTAAGACAAGTCTGCAATTCCAGGAATGAGGATCCCTGGGTGATCGTAATCCAAGCTGTTCCATACCACGCGGTCAAATTAATCAGTACAGGAGCAACAGAGCCCAGGGGTCATGGCTTTACAGAGGGAGAGGAGGAGGAGGAGGAGGAGGAGAGATGAAGAGTGGAAGATGGATTTACAGGAGCAGAGGGGCGGGAAAGGAACAGATGGACCTGAGGATTATAGAGGGAAACCGAGTGAGTTTGTGAAGGAAACTGGCCCAAGAAGCAGAGAGAGGAACAAGGGAGCCAGGAGGGAAAAGGGAAGGAAAGCAAAGGAAGAGAAGTAACGGGCAGAAAGAGAAGGAGCAGGACCGAGGAGGAGGAGGAGGAAGGCCAAACACGGTGAGTAGAGTTTGGATTTACTTTGTGTGGAATCAAATGAAAAGCAGAGGAGAGCAGCTTTGAGTGACGGAAGGAGAAGAATGATCAACAACACGGTGGAGAAAAGTCCTGCATTCAAATCCTACAAGTGTAGCTCTTCCTCTAGTATCAGATACACAAGTACTGGTGAAGTGAAGACCTGTCAGCGTTGGTGTTCTCTGTGGCTGTGGATCTCGCGGAGCAGTGGAGCTATGGAGAGTCTGCCTGCCACTACAGCCATGGCTAACTGCTAGCTACCTCACTGGCTAGTACCAGCAGAGGAGGAAGTCAAAGTTTGTCTTTAGCGGAACGCATCTTTAGCCTAGGCTTCCTGGTCTTCATTTTGTGTCAAAAATGAAACAGCCGGTGACGCTCAGAGAGTGTGAGAGTTTGTGAATCTGAACAATCTGAAACTTTGAGGCGCTAGAGCTTCATTTGATGGCTTCTTTGTAGGGGGTTATTATTCTGATATCTTAAAGTTAAGGGGTGATATTTTTAAGCTATTTATTTCAGCAATACAGAGAAGCTAAACTCTACATTCTGACAAATGTCTGAAAGCTAAATCAGTCATCCTGTGAGAATATGGATCGTCTCCTAGCAACACTTCTGTGACTTTTTGGAATATTTCATCTTCCAAAACATTTCCAGGCCTGAACCACTGACAGCAAAACAAAGGTCAGTGAAGCTCAAAGGCCAGCATGGATGTGTCTCTGTCTCTGTGTGTGTCTTGCGTGTGTCTCTGTCTCTCTCTGTCTCTGTCCTGTAGGTGGACGGCCACAGACAGACAGCAGGACAGTATTAATCCCGTCCACCTCTGCCTGTAATTTTAACACAGATTACCAGGCGACATCAGGAGGTTGACCTGATTCCATCGTTCCCACAGAAGGTGGAGGAAGTACGTGCCTGATTAAGGACCAAATCCACAGCTGAGATTCAGGCGTGTATCTTGGGACACCAGACAGTGGTGGGGGGGAAACGGGACCACCTGGCAGCAGAGACATGTGGACTCACTCCGGGGTCACTCCGAATTTGATGTTTGACTTTTGTGCGAGCTTCCGTTGACTTTCATGACTGGCGTGATGGGAAACGTTCCTGCTGAGCGAGCGCAGGCCTTCCGGATGCCAACGTTGGAAACTATACACCTCATCATATTACTCTAACTTTTGTATTTTGATTGGGTTGACCAAGACAGGAGACAAAGATCCAGGCCTCCTCCCTCCCCCTCCTCCCCCTCCTCCTCTTCCATCTGTTTCCTTTCTCTTCCTCTCTCTGGAAGTGATTAAATTGCGGCGGTTCATCTGACCTTCATCACACAGCACTCCTCCTCCTCTGGCTCCGCCCACTCCTCTGACCTTCTTTCAACTTCTCAAACGTCCCTAATCCTCTCCCTCACTTGCTCTCTGCTTCCCCGTTTCTCCTCCTCATCCTCATCTTCAAATCAATCTCAGTGGTGTCAGCGGCCGGCGACTTGTCATGACCTCACCCTCGCTCCTCTGATCCTCCTCCTGATTGGTCCATAGCTCATCTTTGTTCTTGGATCAACCAACCAGCATCATCCAAAGTAAAATCAACCTGGTCTCTATCTATCAAGACATCAATCAACAAACTTATCAATCATCCAACACTTTCAACCAATCGTCTCTCGGATCTCCATGATGTTGGAGAACATGTCAAGACGTAACCGCTCCCTTCTGTCCCTGTCCCTGACCTCCCTGGCCCTCACCCTGTCCGTCTCGGCTTTCTGCACCTCCTACTGGTGCGAGGGGACGCACAAGGTAGTGAAGCCGCTCTGCCTGTCGCCGGTCAAGATGAAGAACTGTGGGCAGAACAACAGCCAGCCGTACACCACAGGTGAGCGGCCCGGCCAGCACACAGGGTCACCTTCAACATTTCTTCACTAAGGAGGACGTGGTTTACACACAGTGTGCACAGCTATGCTACATCAGCAAAGTGGCTCAGTGTGTTTTTAGGCCCTTTATGAAAGTAGAAGCATGGGGATCTGGACGGTACGTCACCTTATTCACAGGACTGTGTTAAGTAGAGTCCTGCCAGTGAAGACTCTGTCCCCTTAGCCTGGACTCTAGGACGGTCCTGGTGTCTCTAGCCTGAACATGGAGACAGTCCGTCAACTTGCCCCTGAATCATTTCCCTTGCTACTGGTGTTTGAGTGTTTGAGGCTGAGCTCACAGTGCTTCACTTTAATCCCAGCGGCTTTATTGATAATCTCAGAACTTTGTGTCAACAACTGCATGTTATCTGGATTAACTGAGCCTCCGTCTTATCTTAAGCCTGTTTGGCTCCGTGTAGTTCTACATTTCCAACACACAGATGATGACAGATTACCTACAGATCAATGTGTAGCAAAAAAACTGCAGTTTGAAACAATCCTTCATGAGAGACGATCACAGATGGGCCTTGTTGATTATCAATCATTTCTACTGTAAGGCCTCAGGAATGTGTTCACAAAAAGTAAAGTTCTCATTCCTCCTTCTTGGTCCAGAGGCGCCAACCCCGGATCCAAAGAACCCAGCGTCCAACATTACTCTGTCTCCCCAGCAGAGGGAGGAGCTGGCCCGGATAAGGAGGAGACAGATGGCCAACGCTGTCCAGTACATCTGGGAGACGGGCGAGGACAAGTACATGCTGCGCTACTTCCACACCGGCTTCTGGCTCTCCTGTGAGAAACACAACGAAGGTCTGTGATGAGCAGGAGAGGAGGACGTCCCTGTCTTTAGTCTAGACCTGGTCTTCAGTCTGAGTTCTGGGGCAGTCCTCTGCTCTCTGACAGTCCTGGTCCTTGGTCTGGAGTTTAGGACAGTCCCTGAATTCAGTGTCAATCACAGACTGAACTCTGCTGTTTTGTGTTTCAGGGGAAGATCAGGTGGAAAAATGTCGCAGCTTCATCGAGCTGACGCCAGGAGAGACACAAGGTCTGTACAAGCCTGTCCACCCTGGGCCGGTCCATGACTCAGGGCTCAGTCCTTTACATTGGGCTCCAGCCCACACATCTCTCAGTTCATATGGTGTCTTCTGTCCAACAGTTACTAGTTTCTCTTGTCGTTTCTCTTTGTCTCTGTGGTCTCAGGCGTCCTGTGGCTGTCGGTCATCAGTGAGTGCATGTACATCGGCCTCCTGGCTATGGGCTTCCTGCTGATGTGTGTGGAGGCAATGTGTCTCTGTGCCAAGAGGGAGATGAACGCACTCAAGATCAACGCCTTCGCCGCCATGTGCACCGTCCTCTCAGGTAGGGACAGAGGACAGTTTACATGACGTGATGATTCAGTTTCACATTCTTCTTCTTCTTCTTGTCCTATAATGCGGCCTGTGGTGTCGTCCTGTGTTAGGTATGATGGGCATGGTGGCTCACATGATGTACACCACAGTGTTTCAGATGACAGTCAGCATCGGGCCTAAGGACTGGAGGCCTCAGACTTGGGACTATGGCTGGTCCTTTGCGTAAGATCAACCTTTACACTGCTACAACCCCTGAATGTCATCTGAACCAAACATACACAAACGTTACTGCTGTTGGTCTTCAGATTTGATGTCTATAACCTGGTTATCCTGGTTCCACACTCAGACTGTTTACACACACTGGAGGCCTTTGGTCAGGTGGTAGAGTAGAGAGAGTAGAAGAAGAAGACTGCCCAGCCTCCATAACCTGTAGGGACTGGGTCTTCCTGTCCTTTGGACTCAATATGAGCAGATGAAGGCGTCACACTGACCCTCAGCTCGCTGTCATACTCAAGCATCACTGACTCAAACCCTGTCCTCCACTCTTCCAGCATGGCCTGGCTGTCCTTCAGCTGCTGCATGGCGGCCGCCGTCGCCACACTCAACTCCTACACCAAGACCCTCATCGAGATGAAACACCGCGCCCGTGTGAGGCTGGAGGAGGTCCGCGCTGCTGCCCGCGCCCCCTCCTACGAGGAGGTGGTACGAGGCGGCGGAGGGGTTTACTCGGTCAGCCAGTTGATTCAGCTGGGCCAGCAGGGGGCGCTCATGGACCCCCTGTGGCCCAGGGGAGTAGGACCTGCCGTCGGGCCGCTCACGTGCAGCGCCGGAGGGGCGCTCCTGGTCGGGAGTGGAGGAGTTGGAGTCGGTGCGATGGCGATGGGAGTCGGAATGCCGGGAATGGGGGGAGTAGGACTGATGGGGGTTGGAATGGGCGGGGCCAGGCTGGTGGACCCCCATCATGGCGTGGTGATGGTGGAAGGGTGCGGCACTGAGGGATGTGAGGACTGTGAGCTGGAGATGGATGAGATAGATTACTCCCTGCAGGAGGAGAGAGACGACTCACTCTGCTGAGACAGGACAGGAAGCTGAACCTCCCTTCCTGCCTCTTTCTCATTAGGTCAAGTTTCACTCTCTCTCCCCCCCCCCCCCCCCTCCTCATCCCAGCCTGGCTGAGATTACTTCCATAATCTTCTGTGCAGCTTTCAGGAGCATCTGTCTTTCTGTGCAGATGCTAACACAGCACAGACACAATGCATCCTGGGAAATTAAATGTACCTCAGTGACTTGAACGTTTTCTACTGGCTGGATTTCCCTTCTAACTGAGCCATTTTACTTCAGTTCAGCTTGGAAAGTTGTGCATTTCATGGTGTTTGACTGAAATAGAAACGTCTGAAAATCTGTTTCTGTGTTGTGACAATAAATGAGTTCATTTATATGAAAAAGGTTTTTATTGAAATGTAAAACAAGAGTGAGCACACATTTAAAAAAACAAATCCATTATAAAAACATCTGGACTGTAAACTGAAATGTTTCTGATGAAGTTGTAACACTTTGAAGTTTGATCACAGCTCTGTTCCATGAAAACATCTTAACACTGACAAGTTCATGCATCAGACGCTTCTAAACATGACAGGAGGGAGACAAGACAGAAGAAGAAGTAAATACAAATCGTATTAGAATGGATAAACAATGAAATGCAGCCGAATCCAGAAAAGTCAAGGATTGATTGACAGAACATTTTTGATCTTTAGTTAAGCTTTCTTTGACGTCTTTGTGGTTTTGCTGCCCTGCATCTTCCCTGTCCGTCCCCGTGGGCTCAGCGGTGGCGGTACGTGCGGATCTTGCGGCTGAGGTTGCGAGCCAGCCGGTCCACGGCGCTGCTGATGTGTCCCAGCTCCCTCTTGGGCGTCAGGCCGTCAATGTTCCCGCTGTACCACAGCACCCAGCCGCCCAGCGACATCAGCACCAGCAGGGCGCCTGGGGACACGGCCGCACAATGAGTTACCATGGCAACAACGCAGCGAAACAAGAGACAAGAGCTCCATGATGAAACCTACCAGTGTAGACCAGCAAGTCTCCAAAGTCTCGTCCTTTGATCTCCAACGGAGCGAAGACTCCAGCCAGCAGGGCGGCTCCACCCAGCAAATCCATCAGCACGGCAAAGGCCAGAGCAAGCTTACAGTGAGAGAGACCATCGCACAGGCCCATGCTCCAACTGGGTGGGAGAGAGAGAGAGAGAGAGAGAGAGAGAGAGAATCCAGTTTGGATTTAATCGATAGTTGCCGTTCTCCTTTTGGATCTATGAACATGTTAGTCTCTAAAGCTCCTCTACATGAAGCTTTAAGTTTAGTTATACAATATGATGACCTTTGACCCTGAACCCTCTGCATGTAGTCCTGGATCTCTATGCTGTAGTTACTTCAGTACAGTAATTGAGTGATTATCATAAATGTTTTATTACATTTCGTAATTAAACCAGTATATGAGTTAAGTTAGTTGTCATTAATCATTCCGTAAATTGCTCAAACTTCCGTAAATGTAGCTGCCTAATAAACGCTTCTCAAGGCTCGAGTCACCAGATAACACGGTCACTGTTTCCTGTGTCGCACCGCCGTTTTCCACCCCAGAAAAACCTCTCCTCAGAAACTCACCTGAGTGAATAACTACACAAACTAAAGACATAAATCTGTGCTAAACTGAAAGCAGCCCGCGTTAATGTTGTGTTGCTTTGACTTACGTGTTTGCGTCGTTTGTTCTGAGTGTAATTTTTCCTCTTTCAGTGTTTCTGTAAAGATTATCCCGAGCAGCTTTGGATCAGATTTCCCTATTTGTTCACTTCCGCATTCACCTGTCTGCACCGCGCGTATTTATGACGTAGTTCTGGGTGGAGGCTCGCTCACGGTGGTTATTTATTTGGATTTTTTTAAGACTTTATCTTTATTAAACAAGTAATCATCTCACAAATAACATAATATACAGACAAATTCAAACATATAATCACCAACTTAACGTATTTGTACCTAACGAGCTGAAATGTCTCAATTTACATTCCAATGTGTATGTCATCCAGAACAACAAACACAAACAAACACGACAAAGTATTTACATGTAGAAAGATGATAGTCATTTACTTAAGCCATGTTATTTGTGTATCTGTGCGTATCCATCATCTTTGTCTTGGTTGATATTTGTGCAGTTGTACTATTATGGTTGTGCTGATGTTATTATTTACTCCGTGACGTCACTATATCTTTACAACATAACGTAGGACAGACTGCATGGTTTATAGGGACAATTTAGTGAATAAGTTCCTTCTTCTACTTTGTTTTGACACACGCAAGCAAGCACGCACGCTCAGGCGCGCGCATACACACACACTCAGGTGAGGCTTGGACAGACTCTAGTGCGCATGTGTGAACCCGTACCTCAGCCTCCCTGCACGTGCGGTGCCCCTTATAATCAGGTAATTGCGGCGGCGCGTGCAGGACTGTCGGTGGCGTCTCACAGTATTACGGAAGTAATAACGCAGAGACGAACAATAACGCAAAGAGCGCAGCGCAGCGTCGAGCTCTCACGCCATGAATCCGCCCAGCAGCAGAGACGAACCGAACCCGCCAGGTAACGAGTGAACAGAACCCGCGTCCAGCAGCGGGACCCGGAGCCTAATTAACCCGTTAAAGGGCTTCATAGCGCCGCATAGTGGCGCGTTTGGCTCCGTATGAGTCAGGCAGAGAAGTAAACTAAAGTCATCAGAAGCTTTCACTCAGATGGACCGGGTTGATTGATAAGTTCTGAGCCCCCCTGTGAGACGAGCCGCAGGGTTGTAATGTTTTGATTGAAGTCATAAAAAGTAATCACACTTTAATATTAAAGAAATGTGTGAGCTCCTGTGTGTAAGAGCACCAGCTGTCTGCATTTAGGCTTATTTGATAAGTTCTGAGCCTGACTGAAGAAGTGGGCAAAGGGATGTTTCAATTTCTAATAAGTGTTCTGCTAAAGTCACAAGAGTGTGGAAGAATAAAATAACCAAGGTTATAAATATCAAACGCACCCGAGGCCAAACTGACTTTGGTGTTTCACATTCCCATTTAAGCACAATGGCTAAAGTTAAATGTTTATAACCTCCACATCCTGATCTGTGGGTGTGTGAGATGTATGACGTGTGTGTGTGTGTGCGTGTGTGTGTGTGTGTCACTGCTTTGATCCAGTCAAAAAAGTGAAGTGAGAGTGAAACCTCTCTCTGTGTGAGGCTCAGGAGCTCAGAGAAGTTCACTTTATCTTTGTCTCCGTCTCCGTGTGTGTCTGTGTGTATGTGTTCCAGAGCAGTACGCCTCCCACTCTTCAGGAGGAGGAGGAGGTTTATATCTGGACGCCTACGAGGTCTCCTTCCCCCTGGAGGAGAACATGGAGCGACCGCCTGCCTACCACCTGAACCACGGCCAGCAGATGATGGACGGTACAACACGTCTACTACACGCCACAGCTCTACTGTGCAGCAGGAGTGTGATCGGATTTCTGTTGATTGAAGACAAGTTAATAAATAGCACCTGGACATTGCAGGGTCAAAGGTCATAGGGAAAGCTTTTCTAAGGCAGTGTCAGGTGAAGATTGTGTCTATGTCTTAGTGAACCTGGGGTCCAGGAGCTTTGGAGGTGCTTGGTTTTGTTCCATGGATCCATAAGCATCAAATCACAGAGAGCATGCCATCTAGTCTGGATGTGAATGAGACTTTAAGGTTGAACCCTGCAGTGTGAGGCTGATTGAGCTTCCTGTCTGTTATTACAAACACATGAGAAGCCCTGAACACTTTTAAGACAGAATGACATGATTGATGCTGTGTTGTGTTTCTGTCCTCCGGCTGCAGAGCCCGTGGTGCCGGAGCCTCATCACCCTCAGTACAGCCCCTTCATCCTGGTGTCCAACCTGCGGGCTCACCTGTACGTGGCCCTGGAGAAGAACGCCTGGCTGCAGAAACGCACCGAGGAGCTGGAGGAGGAGCGCAACTTCCTGCGCTGTCAGCTGGACCGCTTCATCGTCAGCATGCGGACTCAGGAGGGTGAGGCGGCAGGAAGGGCACCACCAAATCAGCCTGTGGTGATCAGATGTCAGTGTGTGATGATGATGATGATAATGTTGATGTGCCGTGACAGAGTGGAATGCAGACTCTCAGCGTGGCGTGAAGGTGCAGCCCGTCAGCTCTCCCTCCCCTCCCTCTCCCATGACCACCAGGTCCGGAATGACCCTCAAGCGCCTGCAGGTGCCAGGACCCAGAACACGCCGAGCCACCGCCGTGCCGGGTGAGCCCACACACACACACACACACACACACACACACACGTTGAGACGTCCTCCTCTGTTGCGATGTGTAACTCTGTGTGTCTGCAGTCAAGCAGGAGTTTCATCTGGAGGAGGATAAGTACTACACAGAGGATGAGTATGTGGAGGAAGAGGAGGAGGAAGAGGACGACTCGTCTGAGGAGAAAGGCTCTAAGAAGAAGGGCCGAGGGAGCCGGGCGGGCGGCGAGCCCAGGATGAAGATGAGGAGGATCTTCAGGATCACGCACGGGAGGGAGAGACAGAGAGGTGAGGACGTACCAATCGGTTGTCATGGAAACTGTGCATATAATGAAAACAATCTTGGAGAGGAGACACCAAGGCCGTCTCACCCTCATTCTCTGGTGTCCTCCTCCCCAGTCAAAGACCCTGACGGCGTGCTGATCCGCTACAAGAAGATCCTCACCACCTACCAGCGTGTGAGGAGCATGTCCAGGGCCTTCCAGATCCACGGGGTCGACCGCAACACCATGGCCTCCACCTCGCCCATCGCTGAGCTGCTGCTGGTCGCCCCAGACAAGGTGGGTAGAAGCTCCACGTAGAGAAATGCTCCTCTGGTGCCGCTCCGTTTACTGTCAGGCTGTCCTTTCAGGTAGGAATCGAGTTTTTAAACCAGAAGTTCAGTTTGAGCTTCCAGGTCAACAAATATGTCAACATGGAGTTACAGATAAATGTTTACAGCTGTTAAAGGCAAACATGTGCAGGAATGCGTTGGTTTATAATCACTTAAACGTGCTGACGGACACGTGCGTCACGTTCAGCCTTTAGTCAGATGGTGAAGCTCAACCAAACTCCTCCGTCCCCCTCCAGCTGGCTGAGGTCGGCGAGTTTGAGGCGTGCAAGGAGAAGCTGCTGGATTACGCCAGACGCTGCTACAAGACCATGGACGAGGAGACGCACGGCAGAGTGCAGACGCTGAAGAAGACGCACAAGCTGCTGCCCATATCATACAGGTTCAGGAACTGAAGGGAGGAGGAAGAGGAGAGGAGACGAGAGGAGAGGAGAGGAAGAGACATGAGACCGTATCTGATTTAGATTTTGTTTGCGTTGCTCAGAAATAAGAGAAAAGTCATCTGAGGAAAAGATAGAAGTATAACTTCATTTGATTTAATTGTATATTCATTCCGTTGTTTTCATTCATTTGCAGCCTTAAACGGTCGGCTGGACTTTATTATTATTTTACCTCCAGTTGTTAAACTTCTCGCTGTTCTACCTCAAGAACTGAAGTCATAAAGAGGAAAAAGGACTTGGTGTGTTCTAATGTTCTCGTAATGGAGACACTGACTGATCCTCTGCAGGTTTATAGTTTATTTGTGACGTTAAGATCCCAGATGATGTTTACATTCATTTGTTTGCCATCATCTTTGTTTTCTACCGTATATGAGAAACATTATTTATCTTATCTAAAGTTGATCTCTCTTGTTGTTAATATGTGATGTCATTGGTTTGTATTACTCCGTGTTGAAGAAGAACTATAAAAGACTGAAACATGAATGCTGAAGCTCTCATTGATCTGTGATTGATATTCAGGCTGGAGTTTCAGTTACGTTGCCTTACCTCCAGTCATGGCTCGCCCTCTAGTGGAAGGCGATGGTACTTCACGTAGTGATGCGTGAATAACATGTATTTGTGTCATAGCTTCACAGAAACGGCTTTTCAAACAACTATCTTTTCAAGGTATATCTATTTGCAGTACAGCTGAAATATTTTAGAAATGGAAAACTATTGGCAAAATGAGTAATCAATTGTTTGTATGGACAAATATACAAGACGTTTCAAAAGCTTTACAGGCCAAGACCAGGAAACGCTAAAGAATATTCAATATGAATCACACAGAGAGAGAGATATCTCACCTACATGGCAAGGAAAACATTAAAAAAAATGTACAAATATTTAAGCAACAATGACGTCTATAGAAAAATTTGTAATTAAAATATTACAACCATAAACATGTTATAATTCATTCTAATCTAAAGAATTTGAAAGGATGTACTCAATTTCCCAGAATCCTTTAAGAGTTCACTTTTACCTCTCCACGAGGTCCAATCATAGCGAGAACTCCGCCGGAAGTAGTAAAAACAGCCGCCATTGAATGACAGCAAGATTCAACCAATGGGATGGCAGAAGTGGCCTTAGCGGTCCAATCGGAGGCCGAGGAGGCGGGATCTACCGTCCATCAGGGTATCGGAGGAGGAGGTGTTCCTGGTAGCCATCTTGGATTTGCGGAGTGATTGTTTAGCGAGAAGAATTCTGAAAAAAATCAGAAAAATAGCTTTTAACCTGAGTCCCCGAAGATTTAACGGAGCGACGCGACAGAGGGGAGCTGACGGAATCCGGAAAAACTCCAGGTACGTTGGTTGCAAATGTGAAAGTGTTGAATTTAGCGCTCCCCCCTCAGTGTGTCTAAACTGTGTCTCCCTCCACATCAAATAGCGCTGCTGCCGCTCCGCACACACACACACACACTCTCACACACACATCACGGCTCTGACTTTAGAACAAAAGGCGCCACTTGGAGAAGTTGAGCGGCTAGTTTGTGTCGGAGTGGCCGGGTACCGGAGTTCCCGGGCCGCCGGGGGCACCGAGGATGCCCTCATTGTTTATAAACATCCCGGGTGAAGTCGGGATCTCCTCCCGGTGCTCCGGTGGTTCGCCGGTCTGCACGCTTCAGGGGGAGAAACTTTGAGCTCAGACTTGGACAGAAAGTGTTTCCAGCTGCTGCTAAACTCAGCGCCTCGTCAGTTTGAATGTGTGAGAGTGTGTGTGTGTGTGTGTGCCCGTAGTAAAAAGTGATGCTAAAGCTAACGAGCACGCTCTGTCACACACTGAGAGCAACACGGCAACTAAAGCGATTTATTTATGGAATTGAAAATGAAACCAAGTGAGAAAGAAGGAATCCAAAGTGTGACTAAGAACTGGATAAATAAAAGTTGCAGCTGCTTTTGTTTCAAACACACAGCAGAGAAACATGGAGGCAGAGTTTGATCCTCATGGTGTCACTCTGCTGCTCAGATGCTTCCCTGCATCGTGCTGGGCACAGAGCAGAGACTCTTCATCCTTCCTCATCCTCACAGTAACACAGAGCGTGAGCATGGAGGGCAGAGCAGCTCCTCTCTCCTCTCTCTGGAGGGTTTTTATCAGCTTGTTTTTCCATAACTTTCAGTGGTATTTGGGTAAACTCAACAAAAACATTTTAATAATTGTGTAATTAGAATTACTTTGTGTTTTTTGAGTCGGGTGATGTGGGCAGGAGCGAGACAAAGTCATGATTGTTATTGTGTGACAGTGAATCTGTCAGTGCTCATCACACAGTGGGGTCAGAGCCTGATTAGGAGCCTGAGGAGGAACATCATCTTCCTCACAGACTGCAGGTTGAGCATCTGTGGCTCTCTGTGTCCTGTTGAACATGAGGATCAGGATCTGAGCCCTTTGTCTCCATGAGCCCAGTGCAGGTTCAGGTCTGCCCTCAGGCCTCAGCCCTCAGGTGTTGGTTCCTCTTATCCTCAGCGTTATATGGTGATGCTGATGATGATGTAATGGTGTGATTAGCAGCTGTTCCTTCAACTCCATGACAAACAGAACATCTTGTTTCCAAACACATGGCATGAATCACTTTAAGGAATGTTTTCTCCCCTCCTTATCTCCCCTCCTTGTCTCCTCTGTCCTTTCATGTTTCAAACCCAGCACGTCTTGAACTTGGATATTTGGCCTCAACCTTCATTTTCTATGCTTTTCTTATTAAAAGCATGATTTTTACCTTTAATTACCATTAATGATTTATTTGCATTGTTTTCCCTCATTTAGTTTGACGTTTTACATTTTGCTGTTGGTTGAACAACACAACCCCTCTGAGTGCAAGAATGTGGCTCTCAGGTCATCAGAGAAGCTTCCCTCCTCCTCCTCCTCCTCCTCCTCTCTTTGCCCTGGAGGAGCTGTGTAGAGCTGCAGGGCTGTGAGCGACCACAGGCTCAGGAGGGTCCATGCCAACTCGCTCCTTCACCCCAACTCTGCCCTTTGTTAGTGGTTAGGAAAGGAAACAAGGCTCGTCTTTGGCTTTAGAGGCTCACAGTAGTGTGTTTGTTTACTATGACATCATTCATTAAGTCGGATGCTGTGGTGGCTCCATTCATGTCTCCACTTCTATAATTAGGTCACAACAAATAAAAATTAAACTGCTAATTGTATGCAGATGCACCTATAGGAGCCCTGGACAGGAGATGAGATTCCAGTGCTGTAGAGTTCATTAGTACCTCAGCAGTGAACCTTAATGAGGCAGTGTTCCTTGTGAGTTGCTGAGCCTGCGTTTGTCATCACGCTAATGTAAAAACCGTGTACGCTCCCCCTGGACGTGCTGCTCTTCGCCCAGCAGAACTTCACTGTGACAGGGAAAGACCCTCTAACACCGTTAACTCAGAACCAATTAGCCCCACTGCTTCCAGCTCCTTAGCTCAGTCATGGAAGTTTAATGTTTAGGTGAAAATGGTGGAATTGCGTCGAGAGCCAGAGATGAAGCAGACGTAGTCGGGGAGAAGCTAGTTTGATGAACATCTCTGTTGTCTACTTCAAGGTGCTTTAGAGTCTGAGGCTGTTGTATGTGACGCAGTTTTAAACCCTATGTTGGACTTGAAGTCACCTGGTCTGGTTGTGGACACGTCTGCTCTTTCTGCTTCAGTCCCTCACGTGTCTTCAGTCAGCCTCAGCCATTAGAAACAAACAGCTGGGGGGCACACATGATCTGGTCAGAGCGTGTAAACGGCCCGGCTTACACTGAGGGATCATGTCTGCGTGATGCTGCAGCTGCTTTGATCTCTGAAAGGGAAAGTGCCGCACGTTTCCTGTCCGACCTGTTGTACCTGCTGGCTTCATTGTGACTCTGAGTGTGTCGAGTAACAAAACTGTTATATTCTGATCACAACAATGAGACACACAACAGGATCACATGCATGATGGCACTCAGACATTCATCAAACATCAAACATCAGGAGGAAGAAGCCTGAAGGTGAATCCATGTGTTCAGTAAAGGATGTTTGTGAGGTCAAAGGTCAGGCTCAGGGGGGACTCAGAGCCGTTAGTGCTGCTCAGATAAGACTCCCTCTCCTCTTCCTCCTCTTCCTCATGTCTTTCCTCCTCATTTCACCTCAGTGAGTTATGTAAATTCAGAATCCTAAACGTTTCTCTCTCTCCTCCATTTCCTGCAGTGAAAGAAGGCATGAAGACATTATCCTAGTGATCAGTCATGGCCGATAAAAGGAAACTTCAAGGTGAGTCTCTCTCTCTCTCCCTCCGCCCAGTTTCAAACAAACATTCTAACGGCTACTACATCTATGCGGTGACAAGATCCCGCCTCGCCTGGGGGCTTGCCGGCGTGGCGGCGGTTTGGCTCGCTGGCTCAGAGCGCCGTCACGAGCGTCGTGTTTGCTGGCAGCGGTTTGTAAACGGTGATGCTGTTAGCAAACATCTGATTTTGGAGTTGGTCAACAGTAAACGGTGTAAGTGTCACTTTTAAGGCCTTTCCTGTCCGTCTGCTACATAGAGGCGTGATTATCACAGCATGTCTGCATGTTCAAGTGTCCACAAGTGTTCAACCTGCAGAGGGGCAATGATCAGAACCTTCTAGTTCATTATGTAGCAAAGCAACGCAGCCTTTGTCCCTTCAGCTCTGCGTTAAAACATACAGAGTCAAAGCCAAAAACAAACTTTATCCTCTTCCTCCGTGTCTTCTAGTCGTATGTTGAGTTGTTATGGCGATTGTGATTTGACTGCTGACACGGCCGTCGCGACCTCGGAGATCAGGTCGCTGATTTCCAATTCAAAGTAGCCGGCAGTGTGAGCCGCCACCGCCATCATGTGGTCCGAGCCCAAAGTGAATTAGGGAGAGAATGACAACAACAACAACAGAGCAAGAGCGTCACATGACCAGAGGAACACGCTAAAGTGGGCGTTAACCTCAGCTCAACCATGTTTCTGTCACGGCTCCTCCTGGTTCTGACCCCTAAACCTTTGGGTTTGGAGGTTTAATGGTTTTAAAAACTTGTATTAAAAGTGTGTGTGTGTGTGTGCTGCGACCTGTTTTGCTGTCCTCTGATTGGCTGTGATGTCTCTCCGTCTCTCTCTCAGGTGAAATAGATCGATGTCTGAAAAAAGTAGCGGAAGGAGTGGAACAGTTTGAAGACATCTGGCAGAAGGTAAGGAGGCAGGAAACATCAGAGCTCAGGAGGAAGTGAAGGATCCTTCACATTCTGATGATGATAGTGAATAAAGCACCAAAGGTCAAACACAAACACATCCTATATGTGAGGATGATGATGAAGAGGCACTTTCATTAGTGTGTGTGTGTGGAAACATAAACATTGATCTCCTTTGTCGTACTCCTTATAGTTGATTATCTACATATTGAGATGTTGACCTTTTTTTCTCCTCCCCGCAGCTTCACAACGCAGCAAACGCAAACCAGAAGGAGAAATATGAAGCAGATCTCAAGAAAGAGATTAAAAAGCTACAGGTTAGTGTGTGTCTGTGTGTGTCTGTGTGTGTGCCTGTCTGTGCCTGCCTGTGTGTGTGTGTGTGTGTGTGTGGGTGTGTAATATTAAATATCATCACAGTCAGCTAAAGCCGGAGTCTGTTACCATGAGGACCAAACTCCAAGCCTAGCCTGTAGGCGCAGACAGCCTCAGGTGTCTCACTCTGTCCTCTCTCTCCGCCCGTCTCCCCTCACTCTCCTGCAGCGTCTCAGAGACCAGATCAAGACGTGGGTGGCGTCCAACGAGATCAAAGACAAACGGCAGCTAGTAGAGAATCGCAAACTCATAGAAACGGTGAGTAGGAACTTTATTTCGTCATTTTAAGGCCTTATTCTGGCTGCATCACTTCAGCCATGTCCTCACACTGAGAAGACATCTCACTCCAGAGGACGAAGACGCTGCTGCACACCGACTTTCTAAATGAGAACTTGTTTAGTGTCCAGACAGAACACTAGTCTGAACCAAGCAGGTCTGTCTCTCTGAGTGAAGCTGAATGAAAGAGGCACTGATGAAAGGGAACTCTGCCCTCTACTGGTCTGCAGTCATATTACACTCACTGAACACACTGCTGCTGCTGCTGTGAACATGCAGGTCCTGTACATACATGCATACATGGGGAGGGGGCCGCTCTGATATACAACACCCGGCGTCTCATGTGTTCACGTGTCCGCCGCCCGAACAGCGTTCACGCTAAGTTAACAGGATGTGGCGTGGTGCCGTTTCTGCTCGGCTGCTCCCTGGCCCTAATGGCTCCGCCAGTCCCAGGCGGACATTTATTATTGCTGAGTCGTCGCATTTCACGGCTCCTTTATCGTCACGGTTACTGAACAACTGCAGAGGCATTCAAAGACAAAAGCAAAAGTTTGTGAAAATCTACTTTCTGGTTGATGTGAAATTCACACTTGGAGTTTAGTTTATTTTTTCATCCATCCAGATGTGCAGAGAGCTCTGTAGTGCGGGAGCTGACTGAGTGTAAACACAGCTGGTGGTCCTGTTAGTAGCGGCCATGTTGGCTAACCTGAGTGTCCTTCACCGTCTCTCTGCCCGCAGCAAATGGAGCGCTTTAAGATCGTGGAGAGGGAGACCAAGACAAAGGCGTACTCCAAAGAGGGGCTGGGCCTGGCTCAGAAGGTGGACCCGGCCCAGAAGGAGAAGGAGGAGGTCGGCACCTGGCTAACGGTGAGGAGAAGAAGAAGGGTCAAAGGTCAAACCTGCCCTTTGGGCTGCGTTGCAGCAGGGAGCCTAAACCATGTTTAACCTTTGTGACCTCTTCCTCCCTCAGAACACAATCGACACGCTGAACATGCAGGTGGACCAGTTTGAGAGCGAAGTGGAGTCTCTGTCAGTGCAGACCAGGAAGAAGAAGGGAGACAAAGATGTCAGTATAGGCTCCTCTTCATCACTGAGGGAGAGAGGGAATCTCTCTCTCTGTCTCTGTCTCTGTCTCTCTCTGTCTCTCTCTGTCTCTCTCTCTCTTTCACATCTTGACTGACAGTGTAAACGTTTCTGTTTCATCATAAATCTAATTAATATTTGATAATAGAAAGGGGAGGGAGGGTTCAGAGTTTTCACTCCTGCTGCCCGGCGAGGCGTTTTAGCTGAGACCAGGCGTTTTATGTATGTGCTTAGTTTGCATTGTGTTTACCTTTTATGTCTCTGCGTGCTCAGGAAGCTAACAAGGGCCGCTGCTGACGGGGTTTCACATTGGGCTGAGTCTAAGTGATGTTTGTGCCTCTGTAGGTCAGGACGGGTCGGGCCGAGGCAGAGAGCGTCTGTCACTCACTCCATTCATGTGTTTCCTCCTCTGGAGTTTATATTTAGTCCACTCAGAGCCTCTAAGCCCTGATGAGTGCTGAGCTGCATTAATATGCATTGAGATTAAACAGCTTCACTCTCTAATGCATCGTACTAAACACAGGCTGAGTGTGTGAGCGGCTCAGATCAGCCTCAGCTTCTCCTCCCGTCTGATCACAAACTCGCCCCAGCTAAAGATAACAGGTCCTTCATGCTCCAAGTGTCTGCAGACTCCAGCAGGGAGAAGGAGGCGAGCCAAGTCTCTGCTGGTTCAGTCTTAGTCTCACCCTGAATGACGAGCAAGCAGAGACCTGAAGCACCGAGTCGAGCAGACGTACCTAACATGCGATCTGACTGAACTAAGTGCTTCAGATTGTGAATGAATGAACCTCAGGGAGGAGGAACAATTAAATATTGAGGTGTTCTGTTCCTTTGCTGTGCGATGCATTAAACCAAAAGCTGCTCACAAAGCAGAACTTCCTGCTCTGCGTCTCTCTCTCTCTCTCTCTCTCTCTCTCTCTCTCTCGCTCTCTCTCTCTCTCTACCTGCCAGGAGTTTGGTCCTTTGGTTACGTCAGCATATTCCTCCTAGCTTTTACTTTCTCCAGAGTTTTGCAGACTGGAGTGAAACGCGATCACCTCAGGTTTATGAATTTGATCCTCTCTTAAACTCAAACCCCAGTAATCTCCAGTTTGCCTCTTGGTCTGTTTTTTTCTTCTTCCATTTCTGTGTAGAAGCAGGACCGCATTGAGGAGCTGAAGACGTTCATAGAAAAGCACCGCTACCACATCCGCATGCTGGAGACCATCCTGAGGATGCTGGACAACGACTCGGTGCAGGTGGACTCCATCAGGAAGATAAAGGTCTGTGGCTCCTGTCCTCCACAGGGAGGGAGCGTGTGACATAATCCCTGATGACGTCACACCATAAAGGAAGCCGGATGACCTCGTTGACCTTATTTATGTGGTTCTCTGCCTGCAGGATGACGTGGAGTACTACCTGGACTCATCACAAGACCCTGACTTTGAGGAGAACGAGTTCCTCTACGATGATCTGGATCTGGATGACATCCGTAAGTATGGATGAAGAGCTGCCAGTGGACTTTGTCCTTGTCTGTCCTCCTCTCCTCCACTGACCTCCTCTTCCTCCTCTTCCTCCAGCTCAAGCTCTGGCCGCCACCTCCCCGCCGGGACACTCGCACTTAGAGGATGAGATCTTCCAGCACTCCAGCAGCACGCCCACCTCCACCACCTCGTCTTCGCCCATCCCCCCCTCGCCTGCCAACTGCACTACGGTGAGAAAGAACCAAACTAAACACAAATAACAGATCTAGACCTCCTCCTCTTCCTCTTCCTCCTCCCACCGCAGCCTGCTGAGCTCTCGTCTCCTCATGTAGGCGGATCGTTACCCTTCCTCATGGTTATGATGATGTCATATTGGCAGTTTTGGAAAATGGAGCCCATTGTTGCGTCGGCAATGTAATTGTGGTATAATTGCCTTTGTGTGTGCGGTCGTCTGTCAGCTATTGTGCGTCTCCATTGTGCTGCTGTAGTGTCATTGTGTCTCCTCCTCCTCCTCCTCTCCTCCCTCTCCCACATTCTGTATGAGTAGTTATTAAGCCCGCCACAGGTCTGAATAGTGGGCGTGGCTTTGCTTTGGTGCCGCCGGCGTGAAGTTTAGCCTCAGAGTGAAGCGGTGAGAGAGTTTAGAGCAGGAAGGATTCCTGGAGGTGGAGTCAGTGAAGTGAAGGTCAGGCTCACCTTCTCCCTCCTGGTGAACGCCCGTCAGTCCGACCTCGCCGGCGCGGGGGGCGTGGCTCTGCTTGCTCCTGTTCATGTTTCACACCTCACACGTCATCGTAGCTAAATGTGAAGCTTCCTGTCGTTTCAGGAGAACTCTGAAGATGACAAGAAGAGAGGAAGATCAACAGACAGTGAAGTAAGTCAGGTGAGGCCCGAGGTGATAGCTCTTCCTCCTCATGATGTCACTCAGGTCTCTGCTCTCTAACGTCTCCCTGCTTCCTTTACAGTCACCTGTGAAGAACGGAAACCCCTCCTCCTCCTTATCTTCCTCCTCCTCCTCCTGCTCCTCTTCTTCCTCCGTTTCTGGGCTGCCTTCATCCTCCCTGGTCTCTATGGCGACCATGGCCGGGTGTGGAGGCGGCGGCTCGGGGGGCAACAGTCTTCTGGGCAGTGCGGGGGGTCTCCTCGCCAACATTTCAGCCGGCAGCTACAGCAACGTCACCCAGCAACAGCCTTACCCTTCACAGCAGCAGCAGCAGGTCAAGATCTTAGCCAGCTCCTCTTCCTCGGCTCCTTCCATCGCCAACGCCATCGCCACGATCAACAGCCACGCCCCCATCTCCCCCTCCTTGGCCTCTTCTCCCCCCAACGTCGGCGCCCAGAGTCTGCTCACGTCCAACCCCCAGCCCCTGTCCCTGTCCGGCTCCACGTCCACGTCCAACAGCCTGGGCCTCAGCTTGGGCCTCTCCCTGGCCAAAAGCGTCATGTCCGGCCCCGCCTCCATGGCCGCCAGCCAGATGTCCGGGAGCCTCGGCCTGTCAGGGATGCCGGCGTCCCTGAGCTCCATGGCGAGCCTCCTGTCCAGCTCCACCCCCACGCCGTACTCTCAGGCGGCCGCCGTGGGCTCGGGCCTGCCGGGCTCTATAGGAGGCGTCGCCACGTCAACCAACAACGCTCTGGGGTCCATAGGCAGCGGAAACATCACAGTCGGCGGGCCGACGTCCTCCACGGGCGGTCTGCTGGGCGCGGCGCCGGGCGTGAGCGGAATCGGCTCGGGGATGCTGGGTTTGGGCTCCGGCCCGTCGAGCCTGCAGGGGTCGTCCTTGTTGGCGCCCAGCCCGGTCGGAGGTCTGGCACCCGGGAGCAACGTGGGCGTCATCGGGAGCAACGGGGGCGGCTCAGGGGCGCCGGGGGGCGGAGTGCTGGGAGGAAGCTCCTCGCTGCTGGTGAGGCCGCCCAGTCTACAGAAGCAGAACGGGAGCACGAGTGAGTATACGGACGTTTCCTGTAGATCAGGCAGGAAGTGACTCATAGGTTCACTGAGCGTTTGATTCCTCATCCTGTAGAAACGTTCAGTTTAGAGTTATCAATCTATATGGACTATAGTGTGTGTGAGTGTGTGCGCGTGTGTGTGTGTGTGTGTGTGTGTGTGTGTGTGTGTGTGTGAGATAACGTATTTATCCAGCTTGTGCGGTCTTCCGTGGTTCCGAGCAGTCGACCAATCAGGTGGCTCTGTGTCCTCTGCTGTGTTGCAGGTTACAGTGCGGTGGTGTCAGACAGCGCCACAGACGCCATCCTAAGTGCCAGCCAATCACAGAGCAGCCAACCCTTGTCTTCTTTGACCTCCTCAGCCAATCAGCCGTGAGTATTCATTCCCTCACTTGTTTGTTCAATGGTGTGAAGACGATCCGCTCTGGCATTTTGGCGTCGTCACGGCAACTTGAGGTTGAAACAGGAAACAGAACAGCAGGTTTAGTTTGTGTCGTCTTTAGTGGAGGAATCATCTGAACATGTGACCTGTGACCTTTCCCCGTCTCCTAGTGATTTCTGCAGTAGCTCATCAGCACTCATGGAGAGTCTGAGGTACGTGAGTCAGATGGAGTCGAGCGTTCCCTCCCAGAACAAGAAGCCCAGGTGTGTGTTAACCTCCCTGTCCTCTCCCAGTAAAGACACTGGGCCCAGTTTGCTCGGCTCTCTGACTTTGTCCTCCAGCTCCCCGTCTCCGGCCTCCTACAGCGAGGCCAAGACGGTCAGCAGCCTCCTGAACGGACCTCTGTCCTACTCTCAGGCCTCCGAAAGCATCAAGGTGAGAGTGTGACACCACAAGCCTGCAGGTCACACACACACACACACACACACGTGACACATTTACCCATGAGTCCTTCTGTCTGTCTGTGCCTCAGCCCCAGGAGCCTCTGAGCAGCCTGAAGTCCATGGCGGAGCGAGCAGCACTCAACTCAGGGATGGAGGGAGACATTCCCTCCCTGCACCTCACGCCAGGTAACACACACACACACACACACACTTACACAAACACACACACACACACACACACTTCACTAAGGTTTGCCCCCCTGAGCAGAAATAGAATCACAATAGTTTAACAGAACAAAATGTCACAACTCACCTCCCACACTCAGCCTATGAAGTAAAACCTCCACTGTTCTCTTTCTCGCTTCTCTCCCGTTTCCTCTTCCTCTCCTCCTCCTCCTTCGCCCCAAGACATCTTCCCCAGCACTACGGCGCCCTCAGGCCCCCCGTCGGCCCCCCAGTCCTCGCTCTCTGAGGTCAGCATCCCCCCGTCGTTGGGCGTGTGTCCGCTGGGCCCCGTCCCGCTCTCCAAAGACCAGCTGTACCAACAGGCCATGGAGGAGGCGGCGTGGACGCACATGCCCCACCCCTCCGACTCTGAGAGGATCAGGTGCGTTCTCGTTGGCTCGGGTTTAAAGGCGTGGAAGTTCCTCGCGTCTGGGGTTTGAAATTCAACGTCTGGAGTAAAGTCACATTTCAACCACGGGACAGAATTCTTCATCTGGTTGTGAAATAGTTAATATCTGCTCAGCAGGGGGCGCTGTGCCTGAGGCTGAACCTGAACTCAGGAGAGGAGACGCTGATTGATCTGATAAAGACATGAGACACAGTGACCACATGTTTGAGCTCTTATTCCACATTAGTTTGGCTTAAGAATAAAAGAGATCAATCACTCATCAGGTAACAGGAAGCTGCTCAGGTTTAACTCTTTATGTTAAGTTTCTCTGAGACAAAAAGAGTTCAAGCATCTAAAAATCAGCTGTTCTGTTCTGACCAAACAGCTGTAACACACACACACACACACACACACACACTCTCACACATGCACATACTCACACACAGACGCACGCACACAGATACACGCGCGCGCACACACACACACACACACACACACTCTCTCTCACAGACACACACACACACACACACTCTCTCTCTCACACAGACACACACACACACACAGACACACACACACACTCACACACACACACACACACACACACATGCACATACTCACACACACAGACGCACGCACACAGATACACGCACGCACACACACATACTCTCTCTCTCACACAGACACACACACACACACACACACACAGACACACACACACTCAGAGGATAACAGAGGAGCTCTGACAGCATCCCGCTCTCAGCCCACACAGGTACAATTGACATTTAAATCCAAACACTCAGAGCCTCTTGTCCCACAGTACCTGTTGTGTTCCACAGTAAGAGGAGGAGGTCAGAGGTCAGAGCCAAAGAAACCATCCAGCCCGCAGCCTTTCAGCTATTTTCAAACCAGAATGTGACGTCGGCACTTGAATGTAACACAAATGGCCTTCACTCCGCTTTCCTACGCTCCTTAAAGGGGACGCGCTCTGTTTTCACTCATTGGGCCTCGTGCTTGTAGTGTAAATGTATCGGACGTGCAGTGAGACGGAGCTGCAGGGCCTTAAAGGCAACTACCTGTCTGTGTGTGCTCTGTTTGCACAGTGGTGCTGCAGCAAGGGAGCAAACATTCCAACCCTCTAACCCTCTATCACTTCCTTCCTCCTCCCTCATGTCCTCCTGTCCCCCGGCGTCTCCATGGACCCCACAGGCAGTACCTGATGAGGAACCCCTGCCCCACGCTGCCTTTCCACCACCAGGTGCCCCCGCCTCACTCAGACACAGTAGAGTTCTACCAGAGGCTTTCCACCGAGACCCTCTTCTTCATCTTCTACTACCTGGAGGTAAGACGGAGCACAGCTCTGGAGGATCTACAGGGTTTCTCTGCTCTACTCTGTATCTAACCTCCTCTTCCTCCTCTCTGCAGGGCACCAAGGCCCAGTATCTGGCAGCCAAGGCCCTGAAGAAACAGTCCTGGAGGTTCCACACCAAGTACATGATGTGGTTCCAGAGGCACGAGGAGCCCAAGACCATCACGGACGAGTTTGAGCAGGTCAGAGCCTCGACCGCAGACACGCGTCCATCCGCATTTAAATTCCAGGTTAATCCTCCGTCCGCGCCAAACACGGCAGGCGTCTTGCACCCGCCGCCACGGAAATCACACTCCGTTGTTTCTCATCCCCGTTGCGTTTTGGCACTAAAGCCCTGATTGACGGCCCTGCTGACCCGTCTGCTTCTCTCTCCTCTGCAGGGAACCTACATTTACTTTGACTACGAGAAATGGGGCCAGAGGAAGAAGGAAGGTTTCACATTTGAGTACCGGTACCTGGAGGACCGCGACCTGCAGTGACCTGGCAAGAAGAAGAGCGGACGGACGGACAAACGGACAGCAGAGGAAGCGGGAGAGGGGCAGGGGGGGAAGGGAGGGAGGGGGCGTAACCGATGACATTCCTGGATCTGACCTCAACGTGTTGTGGAAAGGAGACGTTTGGGGGCGGGGCGGGGCAGCGTGAAACTCCTCCCCCCTCCTCGCACCCCAACCATCCTCATCCAAGCCTCCGCCTCCACCCTTTCATTCCCTCCCCTCCCCTCTCTCTCCCTCCCTCCCTTCATCCCTCCATCATCATCATCACATTCAAGCTCCTCCTTCCTGAACTGGAAATCTCTCTGAGAGAAAAAAGGCTTTGGTTTGTTTTTGGCAGATAATCATTCTCTCTCTCCTTCTCTCCTTACTTTAGCTTTAAGTTCACACTTTTGCTCTCTGTCGCCCCCTACAGAACCAAAGATGATTGGCTATCGCACCGTTTCGGGCTCTGAACCCCTCCCTCTGCGGCGCTCTAACAAAAACTAACCCTAATTCAACCGCGTCATCACGCCAGCTCGCCGTTTTCCTTTATCAGCTCAGTCAGATGGCAAACACCCGATGACTAAGGAGACGCGGGATGAAGGGCACACGACTTCTTTGCTTCTGCCGAGGTTTGGCAGGAGGCGGCAGCTAAATAAAGTGGAAGAGAAGCGACGCGGCCGCTCTCTCGTTTTTTTACTACAAGGGCTCATCGAGGAGCGACGGCGTCACGGCGATGAGGAGTAGGCGCGTTTCCTCCACTCCAGCCCTCTTTAGCACTTAACCCCTCCCTCTGAGGTGACAGGTTGCCCCGTGAAGCCGCCAGAGTGGTTTGGCTTGGTTTTGGGAATCCTTCTCCGCCCCGCGTTGGCCCGTCTGTCCTCCACCTCCGTCCACCTCTGACCCCAGCAGCCCGGAGGCTTCAGGAGCAACACATCGTACTGAGACAGCCGTCTGGACCTCAGTGGGACAGATGTCAGTGTTTGCTGTTTTTATAATGAATGAGTTTTTGATCGATAGCCAACAATCATCGCTCACAGCCGGATGTGGCGTTCACTTCCTGCTGACTCCGGGTCCGTTAGACGTGACGGCAGCATTCCAACATATCTCATTTTAACTCTTTAATGCTCACGCTCAAAATGTGAAAGAGCGATGTTCAACCAGTCAGATTTCCGCAAATGCCTGAATCTGATTGGCTGAAGGTTTCTCTTTGAAGAGGAGCGGTCTGACCCGTTCACCAGCAGGCCCTGTTCACCAGCGCCTCCCCCTCAGAGGCCCCCAGGTTCCCTTTACGTCTCCTTTATCCTGGTAAAGACAGCGAGCGAGCGAGGGCGTTCATCCTGTGGGGGCGTGACCCATCGGTGTTGCTGCCCTGGAGGCAGACGCAGACTCGTAGATCGCAAATGATGGTCCGCAACGTTTAGAGAGAGCAAGAAGCGTTTGATCACGGCTGCAGCGCTCCTCGGTCACAGCAGGGAGGGGGAGGCGTTACTCCCCAGCAGGGGGCCGTTCTGATTCCAGGCTCAGTTCTTGGCTGGTTAACACGTCGGCTCAGAGACAGAGCGACGCTCAGCGTGATCGCCGCCGCTTTCCAGCTTCTCCGGCGCCGTCTCTGGTTTGGCCCCTCCCCTCCGACTCCCAGCAGCTCCTCTGCTTCCTCCTGAGGCTCCACCCCCTCACACCCGTCGCAACAAGCCGCCGCCCAAACGCTTTGGATTCCACTCACCTCTCTCTCTCTCCCTCCCCCTCTCTCTCCCCCCCAGGCCAGGTAGATGTTTCCTTTATTTCTCAGGAAGTGTTTTTAGAGGAAATGTATCTGTCAGCAGCTCTTCATCTTCACCTTCATCACCACGACACCCCTCCTCCCCCCTCGCTCAGATTTGTGCGCTTAAATTTAGTTTGGTAAACTTCTTTCCTCGCTCGCAGCCCTTCTCAAGGCTTCTTCTTCTTCTCTTCTTCTTCTTCTTTTTTTTTTAACCAACACGATTTTATCCTCCAATGTTTGGAGCAGCACCTGGATGAGCGACCATCTTTATATTTTGTATTTGTTGAACTCGTTGTTAGCTTTGTGTTTTTACAGAGATGGGGAGAGCACCCTTCCCCCTCACACACACACACACACACACACACACACACACACACACACAGATGCAGGCCCGCAGCTCGACTGACAGCTCTGCTCTCCCCGTGTTGTCTGGAGGGGATGTGAACCCCTCTGCTCCTCCTCTAAAGTGTTTGTATAGACGCTCATTCTGACCTCTGCTTTGGTTTTTATTTTTTGTTTGATGTCGTCAGGACAGCGTGGAATAATGACACTTTCAAAGTGGCGCTGAAAAACAAAGTAAATAATGACATAACCATGAATAAAGGATTGTAAAATATTAATAAAAGAATTACTTTTCAGAAAACAGCGCCCCCTGTCTTCATTTCTGCTCCGTGTTTTTGGCGACGCGTTGCGTTTAAGGTCACCTCGGAGACGGCGGTGATTCCGGCGCTGGTGTCGCCATGGTAACGTAGTCATGGGTCGTCTGCACTGACGCAGACTTGCAGCCTTATTATTAAACCGTTACAGATGAACCTATGACGTCACAGACGCTTCAGGTGCCGTCTGTGATTCTTTACAGGCCGGGAAACGTTTTGGAGTTTGTATTTGCGTGTTATCATCTCGTGGACATGAAGAGAAAAGTTTATTTACATACTAACGTGTTAACTTCTGACCTTTGACCCTGAACCCTTGTGTGTAGTCATGGATCTTTATCCTGCAGTAACTTCAGTCTGCAGCTCCTGTGTTGGTGTGCTGCTCTCGTCTCCTCGGCTCGTCTCCTCCGCTCGTCTCCTCGGCTCGTCTCCTCCTCGTCTCTTACCTGATGTAGAGCAGAGCAGCATCTGGGGATTTGCCTCCATATGGTTCCGCGGCTGTTTGGCGCTGCGCTGCTCTGGGTCGCTCTCTCGGATGAGCGGCTGCGTGCACGCCGCATCATAACACGTGTTAACCCAGGTCAGCGCCCGCAGATATTCCTTTTTCCTGTGTGTGTGTGTGTGTGTGTGTGGTTTGAACCGTTAGATGTCTGATGTTTTTATTGATTATCTGTATTAGAAATTTACATTTTACAAAACAGCAGCTAAATCAAAGAAATCAATAAAGATAATTGAATTTAACTAAACGTTCCTTCAGTCGGTTCTCCGTGTTTCAGCATTCCAGATCCTTCCGATCCCACGTTACCATGGTGACGCGCTGACTGTCTGTTGTGTTTGTGTTGAGTTTTCTCCCGCGAGGCAGAAATCACTTCAGCGGAAGAATCACGGCGCTCCAGAATGTTCCGTCTCTAAAAACTGACGGGATCAGAAACCTCCACGGTGCGGGACACTGCGCTTTAATTGGCTGTGTGTGTGTGTGTGTGTGTGTGTGTGTGTGTGTGTGTGTGTGTGTGTGTGTGTGTGTGTGTGTGTGTGTGTGTGTGTGTGTGTGTGTGTGTGTGTGTGTGTGTGTGTGTGTGTGTGTGTGTGGCCAGAGGACGCTTTGACTCATTCCTGTCTGACTGTATGGAGGTCTGGCAGTCCCACCACACACACACACACACACACACACACCTCTGCCCTGGAGGAAGTGATGTAAAAGCTGAACAAGATGGAAGAAGGGCACAGAGGGACTTCTTCTTCATCCTCGTCTTCTTCTCATCTTCTTCTTCTGAACAGATCATAGTAGAATAAAGACGATGTGCGGTTAACCTTATTGATTCCTGACTTTCTTTTTCTTTATCCTACAGTTAAACCCAAAGAGGAGGGACACACTCATCATGTGTGTGTGCTGTAAACATCAGATGACGCAACTCTCTCTCTCTCTCTCTCCTC